>NC_136484.1:5092213-5204713 GCF_053919585.1 Euprymna scolopes | reverse complement strand
AATTATATACACAGAATAAACTTTATTTTAGAATAATAATAATATAGCAGAAAAATAAAATAGTTAAATAAAATAAATCAAACTAACAGCTAAAATAGAAATAGAGAAGTTATCCGCAGCACGCAGGTGTTAAATAAGGTCATCTATTTATTCTATACATTCACAATGAATCACATGAAGTGAGGAAGCCTCTGTATAGCTAAATATCTATAAATATATTTTCATAACTTATATATATACTTATATATATATATAATATTTTTAAATGAATATAAATTATTTTATACCTACGTACATTAGTGTTTCATGGTTACGCAATCATCAATGTAGGGACTGATAATTACTGCTGTTCGGGAAATATATATGCACTAAACTATAAATATTTTAATAATCTCTGTACAACGAGACACATACACGCAAAACTAAAGGCTATGCCTCGCTAGGATGGTAATAGTTGCAAGATTAGCTCAAAATTACTCGGTTCAGACATTTAAAATTTGACAATCATTATTATATAATTCGCCGTTTGAAAAGATCAAACGAATTTAACAGAGGTAATTACATTTTTTGGTCTCATGCCGAATTTCGAAGAATTAGCTAAATTATTGCCAAATATAAGATTTCAGAATGAAGCGACTTGAATGTAAATCTTGCGCATTATGAACTCAATTAAACTAACTGACCTGGCGAAATCTAACTCTGATTTATTCATGGAGTTTGCTTTCTTCTCGGCAGAGTTGGATAAACTAGCCATCAGTATCTGTAGTGTCAGATTTGATTGGACGATTTTATGAGAAGGTTTAGTCCGTCAGGTGACTGTCTTCCTTTCTTTTAATGTTTCTCGGGAACTTGGAAAGGAAAACAGACAAAATCGGGTCAAATATTAATCGACTCGTGAAAGATTATGAATAGACAAAACGAGAACAAGTTTGAAAAACACAGAATAAAACATATTTAATAACAAGAATGAATGTAAGAAGGTGAGAGTTTTTCATGGCGCAAATCATTCAAGACCCGGAAGCCACTCAGTGATAAGAGTTATTGCAAGTACATTACGTTAGTGTGGAAATTTGATGATGTGTTTACTTAAGGGGGCGGTTCATTATGAATTTGTTAACGTTGGACTTGAATACATCCAAGTTGTAGTCCGGTGGGAAGCAGGCAGACGGAACAGAGTTCCACATGCGTGCAGATCTAAGAAACTACTATTGCTACTACTATTGCTACTACAACTATTACTACTACTACTAACAATAATAATAAGAATAAGAATAAGAATAAGAATAAGAAGAAGAAGAAGAAGAAGAAGAAGAAGAAGAGTGGGAGAGGAAAGCACTAACCAGATTTACAGTGTGTGCGGAGAGCACTGGGACTTACGGAAGCTTTTTGACATCCACACCCCAGCAAGAAATCAATAGTAAGTGACTGTTGCAAAAACTCAAAGTCATTTGCAAAGGTTATCAAATAGCGATCGTTAGTGATGGCCTGTATAAGAACTCCTAGCTAATAAATCTATATATCTATAAAAGTGAAAATGTCGCTGTGTGTGTGTGTACATTTCCCTACCAAATTATTATGTCAATTTTCGATCTACAAACTCAAAATTTGACATAAGGAGTATTGAGATTTGAAAAAATCTTTTTAATCCATTTTCGTCCAGAAAGGGTAAAAAAAAAATCAACGATTTGACCCTTGAAAACTCTACCAAAGTTGAAATTATAGAGTTATGTTACTTGGACATGGATCAAACATTTTAATTTGATTTGAGCCCAAAAAAATAAATGTTAAGGGGTCCAAATTGGGGTCAAAGGTTTTTTTTTAAATTGACTTCTGCGGTCTCTACAAAATTACTCAGCCAATTTCTGGTCTAAACATTTGAAATCTTACATAAAGGGTATTCAGAGATAGAGCAACTTATTTAATTGGTTTGGGTCGAAAATGTGAGCTACCAAAGAGTCAAAGTTCAAATGATTTAACCTTTGCAATGTCTAGCAAATTGCTCAGCCAATTTTTGGTCTAAACATTTGAAATTTATACATAACGGGTATTCAGGCATGCGGTAAGCATTTTAATAAGTTTTGAGGCGATATTTGGCTGCCAAAAGGTCAAAGTTGAAAGAGTTGACCTTTGCAGATTCTACCAAATTCCTCCGCCAATTTCGGGTCTAAAGACTTGAACTTTTAGATGTAGGTAACTTGAACATGGCTAAAACTTTGTATTTTAATTTGAGACCAAAATAATATATGTTAAGGGGTCAAAATTAAGGTCGAAGTTTTTAAAAAATTACCTCTGCAGTCTTTACGAAATTACTTAGACAAATTTTGGTCTAAACATTTGAAATCTTACATAAAGTGTATTCACACGTATGGCAAGTTACGAACAGTACATAGGACCCGAGCAAAGCCGAGATGAACTGCTAATAATAATAATAATAATAATAATAATAATAATAATAATAATAATAATAATAATAATAATAAATGGCAAACTGAAGAGTACCAGGAAATGACGAGATAGATGCATACTGGTTCAAAAATTTAAAACACTACATGAAAGACTAGCCCAAAATATGAGAAGATACATACAGGAAACAAACGTGCCAGATAGAATGACAAAAGGCAGAACCACGCTGATACAGAAGGACACAGAGAAAGGAACCGCCCTCAGCAACTATAGGTCTATCACGTGATTGTCCATTATGTGGAAAATACTGACAGTACAACTGAAGGAACAAATCTATCACTCCCTGAATAATCGTGGACTTCTCCCAGAGGAACAGAAAGGATGCCAGAAAGGAAAAAAGGTACACGTGATCTGCTATACATAGATCAAAAGAAATCCTGAAGGAGGTAAAAAGAAAGAAAGAATTTAGCCATGGCATGGATCGACTACAAAAAGGCGTACGGCATGGATAATAGAAGAATGCTTAAAATGTATAAAATACCAAACAGGATCACCAACGTGATAGAAATTGCAATGAGGACATGGAGACTGGAATTGACAGCTGATGGACAAGACATAACAGAAATTAATATACAAAGAGGCATCTTCCAAGGAGACTCACTATCGCCATTACTGTTCATCATAATCATGATGCCCCTGAATAGTATTCTGAGAAAGTGCTAAGCTGGATACGTTATCTAATAGAGAATATACCTGATCTAATACAGAATACACCTGATGTTAATGGAGTTTGGCATCGAAAAGTGTGCATTACTAGTTATAAGAAAGGAAAAAAATGGAGACAACAGAAACTACCGACCAAAAGAAGATGAGGGCGGTAGGAGAACAAGACACATATAAATACTTGGGAGTTCTGGAAGCAGACACCATCAAAGCCACAGAAATGAAAGAGAATTGGAAAGGAATACCTCAAGAGAACAAGAAAACTTCTAGAAACAAAATTGTATGGCAGAAACCTAATAAAAGGTATAAACACATGGGTAGTATAACTAGTAAGATACTCAGGACCGTTCATAGGGTGGACCAAAAAGAACTGAGACAGCTCAATCAGAAGACCAGGAAACTCATGACCATGCACAATTCACTACACCGAAAGGACGATATTGACCGAGTCTATGTGAAAAGGAAAGAAGACGGAAGAGAACTAGTTTGTATAGAAAACTGTGTGCATGACACAAAAAAAGAATTAGAAAAATACATAATGCAAAACACGGAAAGGATAATCATGGCAGCGAGAGACACTGAAAAAATCGAAAAAAAAAAAAAGAAAACAGAGAGATAAAGGATAAGACGAGAAAAGAAAAATGGGGAGAAAAACAACTACATGGAAGATTCATTAGGTTGACAAAGGATGAAAATAACGAAAACACTTGGACATGGATACGAAAAGGACACCTAAATCGAGAAACTGAATCCTTAATAACCACAGCACAAGATAACTCGATAAGAACCAACCACATCAAAGCAAAGATCGACAGAACACAAAAAAACAGCAAATGCAGACTCTGTGGACAAAGAGATGAAACGATAAGTCATATAGTAAGCGAATGCAGCAAACTGGCCCGAAAGGAATACAAGAACAGGCACGACAAAGTAGGAAGGGCAGTACACTGGGAATTATGCAAACAACTGCATCTTGAAAACGAGAATCACAAAATTCTATGGGACATGGACATACAAACTGATAAACCCATCCAAGCAAGAAGACCAGATGTAATAATTAACACGAAAGAAAAGTCCTATCAAATCGTAGACTTTGCTGTTCAAGATGACCGCAGGGTGAATACCAAAGAAAAGGAGAAACGGAGCAAATACACAGAACTCGCCAGAGAGCTGAAAGGGATATGGAAGATGAAGAAAATCAAAATAATACCTATAATAGTAGGAGCACTAGGAACAATCCCGAAAAGTTTTGAAAAAGAATAAGAGAAATTGAAATCAAAGTAATGACTGGAAAATACAACGAAGAACACTCATGAAAACAGCTGAACTATTAAGGAAAACCTTTGAATGCGGAAACTAACACACATGAGCAACAAGCGCAGACCAGAAAACATCTGCAGGGGACAAAACATGCAGAAGCGGCGTTACACGGAACCAAGAACTCTATATCCTCCCCCATCTCTTCCCACTGTCCCATCACCTCAAAGCGTGATGCTAAATAGTCGAGAAGGGTCAAGGAGAATTGAAAGATTGAGGAAAGAGCGCTGACCAGACCTTCGCTAGACAAGTGCAAAGAGAACTGGGATCTTGGCAGGCTTATTGCCACTCACATTTCCTTTGGAGACCAATGGCCGCTGCCAGTTAGAAATCAATGGTAAGCGGCTATTGCGATAACGCAAAGTCATTTGCAAATATAATTGAAAGAGGTGGAGAGTACTTGAAATATGGGGAATCTTGTTGTCACTCAGCTTCCAGGGAACACCACAGGTTGTTTTCAACCTAAGATCCTTGATAACCTGTGTGAAAGAGCCAACAACAACAACAACAACAATAATAATAATAATAATAACAATAATAATAACAATAATAATAATAATAACAATAATAATAACAACAATAATAATAATAATAATAATAATAATAATAACAATAATAATAATAATAATAATAACAATAATAATAACAATAATAATAATAATAACAATAATAATAACAACAATAATAATAATATAATAATAATAATAATAATAATAACAATAATAATAATAATAATAATAATAATAACAATAATAATAACAACAATAATAACAACAATAATAATAACAACAATAATAATAACAACAATAATAATAATAATAATAACAATAATAATAATAATAATAATAACAATAATAATAACAACAATAATAATAATAATAATAATAATAATAATAATAATAATAATAATAATAATAACTAGACATTTTAGCTCATATCACTCATATAAAGATTTTACTTAGAATGAGTGCTTTATGCTTTTTTATTTAGAGTTAATGTTTAATGTTATTGACTAATGCCTCATGATTAAGAAGAAGAAGAAGAAGAAGAAGAAGAAGACGACGAATCTGATTTCTGTACCCAAAATGTTTTGTCCTAAACTGTTTAGGAAATTAGAAAGATATATCAGAAATATCTAAATCTTTATTTGAAAGACACAACGAGTATAAGAATCCCAAAGAGGCTTATTTTCATTCAAATTCCAGAGAAAAGCGTTGGTTGATATCAATGAGAACAGCAAGCAACTTGTGATATGAAAAAACGGAGAATACTTGAACTCTGGGAAACTTGCTGTCACTTAGGTTTCTGAGTAATCCACCTGGTCTACTACTGAGAAGGAAATAATATTACCTTCGAGCGTTTATTTATGAAAATCAAGCTTTTATAGTTACGGATGACCCAAATGGCTATAATTTATGCCCATCTCTTCTGAACATTTGTCCAGATCTACTATAAAACATGTACGTACTGATGTGTGTTTATGCATTTTTTTTAACTTGGAAGCCACCAGTTATCAAAGCCCGAAGGTAACTCGAGGATAAGAGTTATCGAATGTAGATTATCAATTGGGCGAAGAACAATACTATAAGAGGATTGGAAACGATGTGTGATTAGTTTAGAAGATGGCTTGACAATTATTTGTTGGCATTAGAGTATGTTGGCTGTAGTCAGCAGAGAAGCAGTTTTGTGGTATAGTATGCCACGGATAAATAGTTCTTGGAAAGAAACTTTGTTCATGGCAGTTCCGTTTGGATTTAGGTAGGTAGACTCTCTATAACATGCACGAAGAAAGGACGGATGCACGAAGAAAGGACGGACAACATTAGTGTTTGTATTTATCAATCGTAAAATTCATTGGAGAAGTAAGACAGTTGTTTTCTTTTTATTTTTCTCTTTTGTCTTTTTTCAGGAATTACAAAGATGGAGCATTGTTTTATTGCTCAAAGAAAATTGACAAAAAAAAGTTCAGTCGCCATTATTTATTTCGTTTAACAACAAAAAAAAAGATTCCATCACAAACACAGGGCGGACAACAACGTGATCCTTCTGGCGGACAAGCAATCAACGAATAAACCGTTTGCGTGCGTGGGAATGCGTCAACGAGAAGACGGGTTTCTTGACGGCAGAGACAAAAGATAAGGAAATAAATCTTCGACTTTAACAGTGGAAACAAACCCGTCACGACTTCAATCGGTTTCGAATTCTTTACTTTTTCCTTTTCTTTATTTCTAACCGTTTTTCTTCCAATATAAAAGCAATCTGTCAATAAACGTTATAATCAAGGATTTCTCAGAGAATATACAAAAACTTTAAAGGCGTTTAATCTAAAAGGGTAAAAAGACTTTTTAGGAACTTTCGCATCCTGCCACACATGAGGTAGTCAAAGTATACCATCTTTTTCAAATTAAAGCCAGATCCGCAGCATCCTTCCAGCTTGGTCCTGATGCAACCATATCTCATGATTGTTTGTTTCAAGTTCATGTTTTCTTTTCCTTTTCTTTTTCCAGCTGGTGTCCATTTGAGTTCTTTGTTTGCAATTCTCTTCAATCTTAGGGCATGTCCGACTTAACCTAGACAGCCGTTAATAACGATAACAAAATGGTAAAAAGTTGTTAATAGAAGACAAGCTGATCTGCAACGATTACCAGAATGTGTGTACAGTGATCGCCGATTGACAAACCTGTTTCCTCAGGTTTGTCAATCGGCGATCACTGCACATAATTCGCATGAGAAATCCAAATAAATAATCATCTCTGCTTAAATTTGGGAATGCTTATTTTTATTCAAATTCCAGAGTAAAGCATTGGTCGTAATAAGCGTGAAAGAACGGAGAATACTTGAACTCTGGGAAACCTATTGTCACTCAGACACCTAGGCAAGCCACCTAGTCTTTATCAGAAAGAAATCATTTCTACTGGGAAGAAAATAGTTTTCCCTTCGAGTGTTTATTTATGAAAATCAGATTTTTATAGTTACGGATGACCCAAACGAGCTATAATTTATAACTATCTCTCCTGAACATTTGTTACAATAAAACATATATGCACTGAAAGGTATTTGTGCGTTTCAGTTTTGCATTTATTTATCGTAAAAAAACGTTGGCCTACATGAGAGAAATAAGACGGGATTTTTTGCTATTTTTTCTCTTTTTTTCAAAAAATACAAAAGATATATATAACATTATATATTTCATCGCTTAAGGAAAATTGACAACACAAAGTTCAGTCGCCAGCGTTTATTTCCTTTAACAAAAAGATGTTATCGCAAATTGGACGCAGAATATCGTGACCAATTGTACTGGACAAGCCATAAACGAACAACCCGTAGGAATGCGCCATCAAGAAAATGAAACAAAAGATAAAAAAAAATCTTCGGAAATAAATCGGACTTTTTTTTTACACAGGAATCACCACATTATCAAGGCCAAGAAGCCACTCAAGGATAAGGGTTAAAGAGTTTACAGTAGAAATTGGAAAATATAGTAATCATTAGAAATGAAAATTCGGTAAAAAAATGAAACAACCAAAGTATAGATTCAACAAATTGCAATTTTATCAGAATTTCGAGCATGAAGAGTTATCAACATCCTCATCCTGGAGTAGCCCGATAAGAAGCAAAATTCCACGCCTTCATTTTAGAGGTCTCCGGTATTCGAGACTCTTCTACTATGAAAGTTTCTTCTCTCAAATTGCTCGACTTTGGAATTCCCTTTTTGTATCTTCCTTCTCCAGCTATACTTACAGAAATTTAAGTGTAAATTAAATTTTCATCAAAAGTGTATATTTCTGCATTTTTGTTTTTGTGGTTTTTCTTTTGTTTGTTTGTTTTTTGTTTTTGTTTTTGTTTTTTAACACCATAGAAAAATCATAAGCAACGTTCACATCGTCAGAATCTGTCTTTAGTTCAACTTTTTCCCACATTCAATCAAGTATAAATTATCTTGCTGAGTTTTCATCTGATATATTGATATTTGATTCGAATTAAATTATTTTATTTATTTATTTATTTTTGCATTTTCACCGCACACAAATGTACGGTGCCACTTTGATGTAGAGGCTACTATCTGGGACATAATTTGCAGGTGTACTATGGTAGGGAGTTCGGCAGAATAATGTCTGTTCACATTACATTTAAACTTCTACATCTCAGTACATTCCAAAGTCTAGCAGTCCTAGAGAAGAAACTATCAGAGGAGAAGATTTTCTTACATCTAGGGATTTCTACTGCGTAGGGGTGTGATTTTTCTGCTTGTTGGGGTTGTAGGGGTTTTTACGTCGAGGAGGTATAAGGGCTTGTAGCTCGTCGTAAATTACTTGTAAAACTGGTAGAGGGATGCAACACTTCGTCGATGGGAGAAAAGATGACGCCTAGCTGATAGTGCGGGACCTATTAGGTCGGCGACTCTTTTGAATCCTAAGAGGGAGAGACTAGCAGCAGATGCATCCGCCCAAATGTGGCAACAATTCTCCGTACATAAGCGAATGGTTGCCTTGTAGGACTATAGAATACTCTCAGGCATAAGTAACTTTCTATCACGATAGAATCCACCTTCTTTGCTGCAGCCTTGGCAATCCTCTTAATATATCAGGTCCAACTCATGTTCCCCATGAAACTTAAGGAGTTTGAATGAAGTACTTTCTGGTAATGTATCATTAGCCATAGCTATTGATAGAAAATGTAGTTATTAAAGGAAAGAAGATTAGTCTTGGCAGCATTGAATGTGGCCATTCATTTTTGTCCCCATTCAACTACAGACTAGGGAGCTTTCATTTATGGATTCAGCTATTGTCTTGGATACGTGTTCATTCGTTTCCTCCTCCTGTCTATTGTAGAATTTGATGTCGTCAGCTAATATACCCATCTCAGAGACAATTTTATCAGGGAGGTCATTTATGAATATGAGGAATGATAAAAGTCCAAGGATCGCCCCCGCATTTATATCATATTGTTTAGATGTACAGCCATCGAGGACTACCTGATTCTTCTCTTATTTAAGAAGGGTTTAATTATGTTAAGTATTCGTCCAGTAATATCATAGGATCTAATTTTCATGAGAAGACCATCGTGTCATATGTTGTCAAAGGCCTAGATATATCTAGAGCTACTACCATAGCATCCGCTGCTTTGTCCAGTGCATAGTATATGCGTTCAAAGATTATAGTTAGGATATCTGCCGTAGAACGGGCTTGCCCTTATTGTTGGGCCGACAAGTTTAGCAGCTGTGGGTTGTGGACTAGAGCTTGATTAATTATGGATTCAAATATTTTGGCGAAAAGGGGGGTATTTTTTACAAAAAATTATCGCTTATAAAGGCCCATAAGCCACTCGGGGATAATAATTAATGAGTGTACAGTAATCAATAGGACAATATCGTAGTAATCATTCATGGTCGAACTTTTGTAAACTAGATTACTTAAAGGAACGGCTAATCAAGAACTTGTTTACGTTGGACTTGAAACGACCATATTGTAGTCAGTTTGAAAGCAGAGAAACAGAAGAGAGTTCCACGGGCGAGCATTTCTAAGAAAGAAGCTGTGTTCAGGGAATCTACGTTTAGGTTTAGATAAAGAGTGAGGGACATTATTGATAGTGGTTTCAGATAGACGAGTGCTTTTTCTGAAAGGAAGGCAAGGGGTCCCATAGATTAGAGCTCAGACGAGCACTTGCTATGAAAATAACGACAAAGCAGAGAAAGGCACACAACTTCTCTTCTGTGGTAAAGGGGTTGCAAGGAAGAGGAAAAAAGCATCCCCCACTAAGCTACGAAATAAGATAAGATGCTACTAGAAACTCCTGCCTAGATGTAGCAACAGTACTCCACCCTTTGACACACTTGGCTCTTATACAGGTAGGGAATTGCATCAACATTATTTACTCGAGCGGAAAAATGATCCCACCATTTTCTTTCAGCAACATTGGTAGATGATTTGATGTACGTGTTCCATTTCAGATCAGGAGTAAAGGTCAGGCCCAGAAGCTTGTCAAAACATGGAGCCTTCCCAAGACGAGAGTTATTCATTTCAATTGACGCCAGATAAGAATCAAAGCTTTAATTATGTAAAGATAGAAGCTTGGTTTTGGATGCATTAAAATTAACCAGCCATCTCTTCTACATTGCACCACGTGGTCAAGATCAGAGGAGAGAGAATCAGAGAAACTTGGTCGTTTACGGCTTTTAAACTGTTGCCATAGATGGCAGTGTTGTCAGCATAAATGTCTACAAATGATCTTAGGGTGTGATTTGGGAGATTATTGATATAGATCAGAAAGTTGGACCCAAGTGTGACTCCTGAGGAACTTCAGCATTAATACTGTGAGCTTCTGATTTCTGCCAATCAACCACTACTCTTATAAAACCTATCAGAGAGAAATGATTTAATAATTAAGAAGACATTTCTAGCTATATCGTAGCTGGAAATTTTGTCATACTCTATCAAAGGCCTTTGATATGTCAAGAGCAATGGCCCTAGAATGGTAGCCTCCGTCAAGAGATTCGCTAATCATATGAGATATAACTGTAACCACATCTGCTGTAGATCTAGCAGAACGGAAACCATATTGCGTGTCACTAAGAAGCTTATTTTGATAAGGTGGTTGACTACTTCTCTATTTAACACAGATTCCAGCAGCTTACTCATGACGCACATGAGACATTGGTCCGTACTGGGAGGTAGATGATCAGTAAATTTAATTTTTAAATACAGGACATACTAATGGGGTTTTTCAAAGTATTGGAAAGCGATTCTCCTTAAAACAACGCGTAAACAGCATTGTAAGTATGGGAGCTAGTTTGGGTTAAAGCTTTTTCAGCGCTGTAATTGGAATGCCGTCAGGGCCAGTTGCTTTACTGGAATCAAGGTTTTTGATAAGCTTGGTAATATCACGCAAAGATATTTGTATATCGCATAGCGTGTTTTCAGACACGGGAGGAAATACTGGAGAGTTTATGGCCCTGATCGCATAGGGTAGCATTAGCTGCAAAGTTCTTGGCAAATAGTTTGGCTTTGTCCGGTGAAGACGAAATTACTTCAGGCCCAATGATGATGGTTAGGACAGAGCACACATTTCTATTCAGGACCCTATTTGCTATTTGCTAAAACTGCTGGGAACTAGGCCGCTGCTCAACTACTTTGCACTTGACGGACTGAGCATACAACTCTCTCACGTTCTTTATTACTTTTTTAAAGTGGTTGCTAACAGTCCTGACAGCTGCTTTAGTCTCAGTACAACTATTACGTTGGAAGCAATGAAAAAAGTTATTTCTGTGCGCAATGGAAGCAGCACATTCTGGAGAGAACCACGGCTGGCTGCTAGGTTTTTGCTGAAATTTTTTCGAGGGTATAAAGCGATCTATATCTTTAGGTAAGGCACTATAAATGACACGTTCTTTTTAAAGATGGAATGGAGAGGTTGATCTGATTAAAATGTACGGAAGCTATCTCAGTCAGCCATAGAGTATCGATATACTGTATGATATACTGTAAGTCAGACGACTTATTACATTTCGTTTTTATATTAACTGAGACAACAGGTGATTGGAAGATTCCAGTGGAGACAGCACGGAGTATACACATAGTTCAGAGCGAGTTGTGAGAAAATGGTCTAGAAGACTTGCATACTGACTGTCAGTATCGGGCACGCTTGTGAGTTCGTGAACAATCATAAGAGTTAGGTCATAAGCAATGGAGAAATCGTAACAGAACCTCCCCTCATCATCTGTCTTATTAGAGTGAGTTAACAACTTCCCATTGTGAACATTGAAGTCTCCACATACGTGAATGTTAGCCGAAGTATTAGAAGATATGATGTAGTCAATTTTCTCAGATATGCTTTTAAAGATAGTAACTCCGCTGTTATGCAGGTGATAGAGGACAAATATAAACGCAGTCGTGTGAGCAAGTGCAACCCGGAAGCACATATAGGGTGATTTAGGATCTTATCTGGAGATGTCCGTACCACATGGAAAGCCATCTCTAAAGTAGGCACTCATATAGGCAAATAGTCTGTCCATTCCAGTTTCGCTTAGGAATATGTCTGGTTTTATCTCCTGTAATTGGATTTCAATCTCTGGAAGTTTGGAACGTACACCCCTGGTGTTGGAGGAGACATAGCAGTGGGGATCTACGTTGGAAGTTAGAGTTCTGGGTTTAATCGTTTATTTTTTCTGGAAACTTTTCATGGTGGCGTTTTGGGATTTGTGGAACAGGTCGACAGACTTGGTTAGAGCAGGGCAGAGAGGGAAAGTAAGAGAGAAAAAGAAACGAAGAAATCTATATTTTTAACACAAGTTAAAGCCGTAGCAACTACCCACTAATATGACATTGAGAAGCCCCACCAGAAGCTACTGCATAGTCCAGAATCTATTCACCAAATGGCAATACAGCAGCCCCGTACTTTGCACCTGCTGATCGGACAGCCTGCTCAGTAGTTAATCCAAGGTGCACGTCCCTGACTATCAGGCGGATAACGTCAGCACAGTGAAACATTTAACGCACTTATAGTGACATGGCTATAAAGATAGACATAGAAACAGAAATTTTCTCTCCACACAAAATACTGCCAACCTAGAATACAGCGTTTTCTTCTCTTTTTGTCAGAAAAAATCACTTATTAAAAATGAAGACTGAGGGACAAATAAGGAGAAGCGAGAGTAACGGGGGCTGCCGATAACGCATCCACAATGCATTGTCTACTCTCTATTAAGAAAAAAAGGATATTAATACTAAGTATTGTACTTAATATAAGTCCAATTGACGTATTTAAGGGAAATTATGGTGATAGATTCCCCTCACTAACTGAAAATAAATAGAAATTGTAGAATATATTTATGCTATATTTAAAATCAACTTTCTAGATATAATGAATACATTCATGGACGAGAAAATCTATTAAATAAGCAATCAAATAAAAATATAAATTAAAAACTTAAATAAATATGATTAATATTAAGATTTGCATCTAATCAAAAAGAGAATACATATCGCAAATAGACAACTTATCTGCTAAAAGCTTCCGCCTTTAAAGCAAAATATTAAAGATAGTCTTAGCTTTAGATACAGTTCAACGTTCTAAAATTTTAAAAATTAACTGTCGAAAATGCTGCTCTTGTTCCATAGTTGATCTAGTGAGTTTTTAAAAATGCGAGATACATGGAAGAGGGGGGCGGTAAAGTGAATAGAATTCTCCAATATATTTATGCTATATTTAAAATCAACTTGCAAGATATAATGATGTTCTTAAAATAGAAGAACGATAATTAAATTCTTAAGTAACTCCCAGTTCGATTTTAAATAAAAGTTCGATGGCCATAATGAATCCTAAGAATAATTTATAAATCATTAAATCGATTCGTGCCCTCAATTCACGTTTGCAGTTTTAAAAGTTTTTTATGTGAAACAAAGTAGTTTTTGTTTGTTTATTTCAGTCAAAGTTTGTTTGTTTTGCTTGAACGATATATATATTATAGGCTTATACGATTATAGGCTCCTGATATACATTCTCTCTCTCTATATATATATATATATATATATATATATATATATATAGAGAGAGAGAGAGAGAGAGAGAAAGAGAGAATGTATATCAGGAGCCTATAATCGTATAAGCCTATAATATATATATATATATATATATATATATATAAAATGAACTCATTTTTCCCCTATGATTTTGACCTTAGTAGGATTAAAAATCATTTCATGCGAATGTAATATGCACAAACTGCAGCACAATATCTGAGGTGTGTTATGGGCATATTAACTCTCCACTTTCTCGATAATCGTAGATTCCTATAATTTTTCTGCTGAGAGTTTACTGCCACAATCGGTTAAAATCCATAGAAGTAGTAAAATCTTTTTCTCTAATTAATTCCTCTTTCCCCCGCCACCACTGACACCGTTTCCGGGATCGTTTACAAGAGACAGTTACGAAGGAACACCAGTTTGGGTTTTCTTTACTCCGTAGTTGCTTAAAAAAAACTGGAATGGAATCTTAACGTTCCTTTTCGTTCTATGCTTTCTACTGGGCGAAACGCACCATGGACTTATCCGAATCGAAGGGTTATTTATTCCATTTTTTTCGCTTTATTTCGTTTTGTAGTTGCTTAAAAGAACTGGAATGGAATTTTAACGTTTCTTTTCGTTCTGTGCTCTCTACTGGGTAAAACATTTTTATCAGATCTACCTCTGCATTCCATGTTTAAAAAGGATGTGTCCTCTATAGTATCAAACCTGACGCAATCGTTAATTGTAGGTATAGACCGTTTCAAACCCTCGAAAAAAATCCAGCAAAAACGCAACAGTCAGTCGTGATTCTCTCTGGAATGTGTTGCTGCCATATCGCACAGAAATCACTTTTTCCATTGCTTCCAACGTAATAGATGTACTGAGACTAAAACCACTGTCAGGACTGCCAGAAACTACTTTAAAAGAGTAGTGAAGACAGCGATAGAATTGTATGCTCAGTCTGTCAAGTCTAAAGTAGCTGAGCAGCGGCTATGTTCATACCAGTTTTAGCAAATAGCAAACAGGAGCCTAAACAGAAGCGTGTGCTCTATTCCAACTATCATCAATGTACCTGAGGTAATCTCGTAAGCATCAGACAAAGCCAAACTCTTTGCCAAGAACTTTGCAACTAATTCTACCCCATGAGACCGATGCCGCTAATCTCCCCCCATCCCTCGTATTTCCTCCTGCATCAGAAAACATGCTATGCAACATACAAATATATGTGTTGCCAAGTCTATCAAAAACCTTGATTCCAGTAAAGCAACTGACGGCATTCCAGTTATAGTGCTCAAAAAGCTTCAACCAGAGCTACCTCCCATACTTACAAAGCTGTTAAAGCCTTGTTATAAGGAGAATTGCTCCCCAACACCCTGGAAAATCTAATGGGTATGCCCCGTATTTAAGAATTCAGGTGATCAATTATCTCCTCAATCTGTTAAATAGAGAAGTAGTCAACCATCTCAGCAAAAATAACCTTCTTAGTGACATGTAATATGGTTTCCGTTCTGCTAGATTTACAGCAGATGTGCTAACGGTTATATCTCATAGGATTAGCGAATCTCTCGGCGGAGGCTTTCTTTCTGGGCAATTCCTTTTTTAGGATATGGCATGAACGTCTACTCTACATTATCCTCGGCTACGGTATAGCTGGAAATGTCGTCTTCTCGGTTATTAAATCACTTCTCTCTGATAGGTTCATAAGAGTGGTGGTTGATTGGCAGAAATCAGAAGCTCGGGGTATTAATGCTGGAACCCTTCAGTGGTTCGTACTGGGCCCAACTCTCTTTCTGATCTACATCAATGATCTCACAAATCACATCCTTAGATCATTCGTAGACATTTATGCTGATGTAACTAAAAAATAGAACAAAATAATCGAAGGAATGAATGTACAAAAAAAAAGTCCATAAAATTAAATGAAAAATTAACAGTGGAAGATTAACGTTTTTTCAACAAATAAATAAATAAATAAATAAATAATAATAATAATAATAATAATAATAATAATAATAATAATAATAATAATAATAATAATTTATTTATTTAAATAATGATCAAAAAAGAGATGAATAATAATTAAGAATAATTGAGAGAAGAGAAAAAGAATTTTACAAATAATGACCCGACGATATTATGATAGTGAGAGCAAAGTCACAAAAAAGTGGGGACGAAATGTGGCACAATGACGTAGACCCTTGTGAGGGTGCTGGGGGCTTCTACATTAATGAACCTTGTGTCTAACTTGATCTGCACTTGTGAGGTGCAGATGTGTTAAGCAGATGATTGTGATTTTGAAAATGTTCTTCTATGACTCAAGCCAAGAGTGACAGTTTGTTTATAATATTGAACCAAAGCAAAACAATATAAGATCTTAGAATTTCAAAGGTCAAAATCGAAAGAACTCATGGATACAAAAACAAAACACTGTTTAAACGTTGTGTATAAATTTCCCTACCTCTCTCTCTCTCTCTCTCTCTCTCTCTCTCACACACACACACACACACACACACACACTCACTCACCCTCTATTTCTCTTTTTCACTCCCTTTCTCTCTCTTTCTTCATTAAAAGAGAAAATTGAAATATGATTGTGATAAAAAATATGATTATGATAAAAACAGTAAACGCTTGCATTCTGGAATCGGCGGACGCGACATAGCATGCGTCTGGTTTCAACTTGTCTTTATAAAAACATGTTCCTCATTGTTAAATCTTAAATAAATTATATATATATATATATATATATATATATATATATATATATATATATATATATATATTATAAAAATGCATTTCTTAGCAAGTTTTGTACAAGCGTTCGATTTCAGCATGCCATTAATGCCGACGATGGGAAGATGCCTGTAACGACGCAATGAAGACAAGCGACCCATGCCAACCAGTTATAGCCGACAACATCTCGACCCTTTTCGTTGATGTTTCCATGTGCCTATCGTTAGATATCGTTGGATATCGTGTTTATTCCCCTTGGTGGCGTTTCCTCAACAAAGTAACTCTCCCCAGGAAACGATAGTATCATACGTAGACATTTATGCTGACGACACTTCTATCTATGGCCGAACATCAAAGGCCGTAAACGACTCTGTTCTCTCTAACTCTCTCTTCTCTGATCTTGAGCACGTGATACAATAGGGAAAGAAGTGGTTGATTTACTTTTAATACATTTAAAATGAAGCTTCAATCTTTACATCATCAATTCTGATCCACATCTGTCATCAATTCGAATGAATGGCTCTCGTCTTAGGGAGGTCCCATGTTTAGACAAGCTTCTGTATCTAACCTTTTATTTTGATCTGAAATGGAACACGTATATCGAATCCGTTGCCAAGGTCGCTGGAAAAATGGTTGGATCCTTCTATCGATCCAGTAGATATCTACCTGTTGATGTTATTCTTTACGTATATAAGAGCCGGGTACGTCCAATGATGGAGTATTGTTGCCACATTTGGGCAGGAGCTGCCCAGCACTAATCGCCAGTAACCAACAGTACTGACAATCACAGAGTGGCTTCCACTAGCTGCCACTGAAAAACAATGCTCGAGAATGAAATTCAAATTATTTCATTTCGGCCACGGTCGCTAGTGCCGCTATTTTCCAGGAACGGCAGTGACCACCAACAAGAACCGTAGTTTATTTTTTTTTTCGACGGAGGTGGCATGTTTCCACCGGGCAACACCGTTTAACGGTTCCTGCTAGTTATTTAATAAAATCTTTTTTAAAAGCAGTATGTCAATTAGCTATTTAATTCTTATATAATTTGAGATTAATAAGCATCATATATTCTTTAAGTATATAAATTCAAATGATAAATAAATTAATATATTAATAATAAAAAGTAATAACAATAAAAAATAATAAATAAATCATGCTGAATATCAAATAAATGCGCACTTTTTCTGGAATAATATGACCATTAATCATGGCCGCACACAAAGACGAAGTTGTTAGAAAGTGTGTCTTTTTCAACGTCTGTATTTTTTTCTTTCTTTTAGATCAAACGAATGTGATTTGATTAAACGTTTTCTACCGGAAGTTGAAAATCATTCATGAAAAAAAAAAAACATCGTTTTTATGGACATTTATACTCAAACAAAACAGACATCAAAATTATTTGTTATGCTGCTTTAAAAAAACACTTACGCTGACAATATAAATTGAAGGACACGAAATCAAATCGATTTATTGATTTATACATTATTTTAAATTATGCCTATCGCGTAAGGAACTGGGGTTGCTTTCTTAATTAAATTTCCGTTTGGTTGAACAGCTTGTCAAAGAACAATTAAGTACATGGCAATAGATTGTAGTTAAACATTTATTTTAAACATTTAGAGAAAAATTAATGTGTAAGATAGAGAATTGTACTTACCCCGGCATTATGCTGGAAGAAAAAATAATGTGAGGTAGAGCGAGGACGTTGGTTAAAGTATCTGTAAAGAATACGCTGACAGGTATGTAGCAACAGTGGCATTTTACGAATGCAAATGACTAAGCCGTGATGCGAGTTAACGTCACAGTGAAGGAAGAGAAGGGGAAGAAAAGAAGAGATTTGTGAAACCTTATGGCAGCATGAAAGGAAAAGATATGTCGAGACGATATAGTTTTCTAAACCACGTGGCAGACGAGAGGAACTGTAGAAAACAAGATGTGGGCGTGGTTTGGAAAGTACCATTAATAAATGTCTTTTGTTAAAACTAAAAAAAAGATCCGAGTCGAATTTCTTTCCTTTGTTACTTTGCGACTGTCTCTGCATACAACGTGTTGGGTCCGAATGAAAATGTAACGGCCCCGTTACGTATCGACGGGAAATATTTTCTTCTCAACCCATCCGCATCTTTCGCACAGAACAATGTTCTGTATCGTTATCTGTATGTTAGGTGCTCGACTAATCCCAAAAAACCCTGTACTCACTATAAAATATTCACAGCAAGAATTATCTATATATTGTCACATAAAGGACATTCCATTTCTCTCTTCTTGTCAAAAACTAAACGAAACTTTCGTGAATAAATCTTCTTTTCCTAGAACATTTGTGGAACAGGATACAATTGTAACGTTATACACATTTACACACGTGTAGGAACCAACATGTTGTAGACTCCGTCACAAGTGTAACGACAAGGAAAAGTTAGACTCACTTTTTCTGGGTAATTTCCCAAATAAAATGTGATCATCCTCTCTAACGTGATTGTGATCTCTAACGTGATCCTTATCGTCTTGAATATGATCGTCGGTCTGTTCACACGTTACTTTAATAGCCTTTTATTTTCCTTGCCATGACGTTACTGATAGTTAATTAGTTAAAGAATCAAAT
Source organism: Euprymna scolopes (assembly GCF_053919585.1). Classification (NCBI taxonomy): domain Eukaryota; kingdom Metazoa; phylum Mollusca; class Cephalopoda; order Sepiida; family Sepiolidae; genus Euprymna; species Euprymna scolopes. Next base: position 5,185,432 of record NC_136484.1, on the reverse strand, counting down.
AAAACAACCTTGTTAATTTTAAGTACGACTCACACTGAAAGACACCGACGTCAACAAAAAAAAATATTAATTAACACGTAAACACTAGTTTATATACAGATCAAAGGGAAGGTAACTCTAAGTTACTTAAAAAGCTGATATCGTTTAAAAAGAAAAGATAACGTGTCATTACAAACCCATACACGGGCAACGGGGAGCAACTCTTCACGCTGTCCAAGAGAGACAACTCTTACAGTTTTCACATTTAAATTCTGATTTACATTGAATAATTTCCTATTTTGTACACGGCTCGGCATTTGCCGCCATACGCACGTCCACGCGTTGTTACTCAACGAACGTGTTTCCCAACCGACTATAATATGGTCGTCTGAGTTTCATGTGAATAGACATTTGTTGAGCAGTCCTTATATAGACAATCAAATCCATTTAGTAATGATCTATTCATAGCACCCATTGTTTCCTTTTGTGGACGCGAACAGAAATGATGATAAATAAATGTGGCTTGCTAAGAATTCGAAGGTAAAGCTGGCCATTTAAAGCATAGATAGTTGCATTGCGTCGAGAAAAGAAATTATGAAAGGGAGACAAATACATCCAAAAATGAGAAAATGGGGGGGTAGCAATGAATAAAATTGATATGCGTTTTTGTAAACGGTAGATAATGCCATAAGACCTGTCACCAGGGTAGTGGCACACATTGGTCACAGACTGAGAGATCACCATTCTGTAACAACCAAAAAAAAAAAAATGACTACTCTACTCGCAGCGAAAATCGCTTGCATACGATGAATGGACCGTTCCATTTATGTTCAGTGCGAACAGCACCCTGGTAGATGCACTATGTGGTGCACCTAATGGAAAAAAGAAAAAAAACTTTTTATTTTCGTAAAGTTATTTTCCTTACGCCGACTAGAGTTGTTTGTGTTTAGGTCCAAAGAGAGAAATGGGCTAAGCGAAGAAAGATATGTAGGATGGGGGGAGAGAGAAATTATGTTACTCTTTTACCCTAGACAATGCCGATTAGCCTTCCTACTCAAAATAAAAATCGATGATGTAATTATAGATTATTTATTTTTAAAAAATATAATGAAAACTATTAAAAATAATAATTTGGTAAAAACTTGTTAGATATTGGCAGGCAACTCCGAGAAGAAAAACATTCAATGGTTTGCACACACGCAAATGGGTTGCACACACGCAAATGACTTCAAATGTTAAGAATTTGGTATTCCCGCCTATTTTCTAACGGAGTGCATAATTCGACCTAGAAACATTTGAGCAGATAGCAGTCAACTGTTGAGACAATAGACAAAGGAAAACATTGGAGGTTCCGATAGAAAAGAATGCTATCATAAATAAAATCGTGACAGATAAAAAAAAATCAGTTAGAAAGAGAAGGCTGTGACACGTGTAACCACTTCTTCATCACCAGCCAACCCCTGCACTTCCCGCACCTTTCAATGTCAAAACAAGAATTACACTTTGTCACAAAAAAAACTGATTGTCTGAGTGAAATACAAATATTGATACATTTTGTAGATCAACTGTGTTGAAATTTTGACTTTGCTGTCAGTGTGTATATATAATTTGTATCAGCAACAAAAGTATATGTAAACATTATATAAACTGGACAAAGGCATTTCGAATGACTAGGTGCAGTGATTTCGTAACAGAATGACCAGTATTGGTGTATTCTATTCGTATTTATGAACTAGCAGGGGTGAGCCCGAGCTTGCCGGTCGTAATATACACTTAAATATATTTTAATTCCTGCAGAAATCGTATTATTACAGAACCAATTTCCTATTGAATATTATATTATATAGTACTGATTTCAAAAATATAAAAAAAAAACATGACTTGGGTGCTATCAGTTAGAATCGAAACCAAAACACCTAGCGCTTCAGCTGCGTTCGCTACCGTTTGAGCTAACCCGACAGATATATATGAAAGTTATAAAATTAAACTACTTTTAGCTATGCGCTGTTTATGCATTATACAAACTACAAAAGTTAAATGTCGGCAAGTTGAAATGAATATTTTACATTTTAACTTACTGATTTCTGTACGCGTGTTACACGAATGACCCGGTCTAAACCGGGCTGACATGCTAGTATATATATGTGTATAGGTGTATATACATATATGTATGTTCATGAATTAAAATGTGGCACGCGTCTGCGGATGAAATGTCAGAAATTGACAAGCTAAACGGGAATTGTTTCAATATTTTTCACAAATATCAACAAACCTTGTTATTGTTATGAAAAATGTAACAGAAAGGAATCTGGTTATGTGGATGTTTTGAAAAGATTGACAGGAAAAAGTGACAGAAGGAAAAAGATTGCAGTTGGAGATTTGATTGTCAACCGAGTGGACGCCGCAATAATTCTCTCTGTCGCTCCCTCACTCTCTCTCTCTCTCTCTCTCTCTCTCTCTCTCTCTATCTATCTATCTATCTACCATAAGCAAGAACAACAGGAGAAATAAAAAGAACAGACTGTTGCTTACCCCAATGGTTGTTGTGTTTTGAATTCTTAAAAAGAGTTTATAATATAACACGCGTTATTCATCCAAACAAAGATTTTACTCGTTATGGACCATCTTTGGTGTATGATTACTATTTCCTGTTAATTTCAGTGTTATGTGACCAGTAGTTTAAAAGTTCAGTAGCTAAATATTTACACACAAACACACATGCGTTTCGTACATATACAGTTATATTAACATACATAATGATTAAAAAAAAAATTGAAAATAGTTATGTGATTCAAATTCTACGAAGTTCGGTCAATTTCATTGCAAAATCAATTCATTTTTATACTTTCATTAGATCTTCATTCCAATTAATTTCTTTTAATAAAAATCAACACTTTCCAAAGTCAAAATTCTTGGAAATTAACTTTTTTTACAGAGAAATCAACACTTGTTAAAGCCTAGAGGCCATTCGAGGATAAGGGTTAAAGAGTGTACAGTAGTTAATGGGACAATAATGTCCGTGTATAGGTTTGTGATGACACGTGATCATTAGTAGTGTAAATTTGGTAAAATTGGATTACTTAAGGGGAATGGCTCATCAAGAACTTGTTTACGTTGGACTTCAAGACGTAGTCAGCTGAAAAGCAGGAAAACGGAACAGAATTCCACAGAAGTGCAGTTCTAAGAAAGAAGCTTTGTTCATGGAATCTACGTGTAGGTTTAGACACAGATAAAGAGTGGGGGGAATTATTGATAGTGTTTTCAGCTAGACGAGTGTTTCTCATGAATGTTTGGCAAGATTGGAGCTCAAACGAGTACTTGCTATGAAAATAACGATAAAGCAGAGACAGGCTCGCAACCTCTCTTCTGTGAAAAAGAGGCTGCAGGGAAGAGAAAAGGGTATTCCTTGCTAGGCTACTAAGTCTATTTTGAACTTTGTCAAGGCAGAATAAGGTCTTTCTAGCAGCTCCTGTCCAGATATGACAACAGTACTTCATCATTTTTCCAGCGACCTTGGCAACAGATTTGATGTATGTGCTTCATTTTAGATCAGGAGTAAAGGTCAAGCCCAGAAGCTTGTCAAAACATGGAGCCTTCCAAAGACGAGGGCCATTCATTTGAATTGATGCCAAATGGGGATCAGAGCGTTGATGACGTAAAGATAGAAGCTTGGATTTAGATGCATTAAAAGTAACCAGCCACTTTTTGCCCATCTCTGTCCACACAAGTTCCGTTTTGTTTTATGTATAAGGAGGACAAAAAAAGTGGCAGTGGTTTTGTTAGACGAGTTCTTGGTGTGAAAGTTTTATAGGGGAATCAGAGGTCGGAGCGAAGTCTAATATGTATCGAGAAAAGACAGATAAAATAGAGAAATTCTATCAACGTCATTTCGCGGGGAAAAAAAGAACTTCAGAGGAGAGAATCATCTCCACTAAATTGCGAAGTTGATTTTGTACTCAACAGCCAGAACACCGACCCAAATGTGGCAGCAGAACTCTACGATGATGTGTCATACATAAATAGATTATTTTATTATGAGTTCTTTCCGGAGCAGTAGAACGATCCAACCATCTTTCCAGTGGAATTGTGGCACATCTATATATTCATTAAAAGTGAATTATGGCACATCTATATATTCATTAAAAGTGAATTGTGGCACATCTATATATTCATTAAAAGTGAATTATGGCATATCTATATATTCATTAAAAGTGAATTATGGCACATCTATATATTCATTAAAAGTGAATTATGGCATATCTATATATTCATTAAAAGTGAATTGTGGCACATCTATATATTCATTAAAAGTGAATTATGGCAGATCTATATATTTTATAAAAGTGAGAATGTATGTGTGAGGACACTTCTCAACCTACGTGGGGGGTCGTCAGAGTTTTATCTGTTTGCTAACTGTTCCACGAATGCGCATGCGTGAATGGTTCACATAACAGATTCATTATGTTAAAAAAGTAGGTTTGAAAACACTTTTTAAAGAACGTTTCAAGCTGGTCATATGGTTATCGTACTTGACTCATTGTCTTTAAGTTTTGGTTTAGATCTCAGCCCGAGTATATATTTTTATTTACAATAAGTGGCCTGTTTAGAAAAAAAACATAACAATCACATGCACATGTCTCAGTTTCTGTATGAATTAAAGTATAATGTTTATGCGTATTTTACGATCGAGCAACGCGGGTGGGCTAATAGTGTATCTATAAAAGTGAGAATCTGTGTGCATGTGACGCAACTCTCAACCTATATACTCAATGACTTTTTTATCTACAGACTTGAAATTTGGTATAGATAGTATTCAGACATGTGGAAAATATTTTAATCGGTTTACAACCGGACAAAAAAGATGCTAAGTGTATGACGTTTTCACCACAGGGTCTATCTTAGGTCACGGCCCCCAGGTATGACGTCACGGGATGAGGGAGAGAAAATAAAGGGGAAAAACAAAATAGACGATTTGTTATAAATAATAAGTCTGGATATATTACAAAAAACATACAATAAAACACTAATTCCTTGTTACATCAAAGTCGCTTGAGTGCCAACACTGTGAAGGTCCGTGTTTGCGGCGTGTCAGCTGCGGGGCGACCTACTCGATCGGCGTGTCTATCTCTCTCTGGCTGACTCTCCCTTGACTACCTTGCTCTAAAAAAACCGTGTTTTATATATCTTTGGCCAGCCCGTCGCAACACAGCCTTTAACCTGAGGCGGCTGATACGCATTGAGTTAGATATTAATCTTCCATTCAGGCGTATCAAGTGTTTCACGGTCAATTATCGGGTCGCTCGCCCGACATTCAATACCATATCCATACCTATCAAATGTCAACCCGTTCAACTTTTCTATTGTTTTCTCCTATCTAGTTTTAGCGAGATTTTCTGTTTACAAAACTTTGGCTTTTTCTCTTTTTTCTGTTTAACTCTCTTATTCATTTTACCAATTAGTATCAGTAATTCTAAAACCCACGAGCCAGATTCGATTTCTGGTTCTGCACTCTCAAATCACTTACCTCAGACGCTTTACAGTTTTACTAGTGGTCAACATTGTAAAACACTTTTTAAACACGTGACAGACTAGTCTAATGACTATCGTACTTGACTCACTGTATTTTGGTTTTGGTTTTGGTTTCAATCCCAGCTCGAGTACTATTTTTATTTAGAAAAAGTGAACTGTTTAGAATAAAATATACTCGCATGCACGTCTCAGTTTCTTTCCGTTGTTTTACTTCATTTTTTTTTTTAAGAATTTAACGTCACTTTTAATACCGGGCAACGTCGGGTAGATCTTCTAGTACAACATATATTTGCTAAATGAGGTACAGTTCCGAGGATCCACATATATTCTATTTTCTTTGCACTGCCATAAATGTTTAACGCGCATGCAATGTGGCTTATCATCTAAAGTAACACCAATAAGAATTGAAATCTTTGTTTTTCGTAAACCTTGATCCCCTCGTCTTGTTAATACGAGCCTTTTTTCTTCCTCCAACAACGTCTATTATTCTTTCCCAATACACACCTTCTAACTGCGATGTATTCGTTCGAGTTTCTATTCTGTTTTATCCTTTTATATCATTACGCAAGTAGACGGGTGGTAGCTCAACGGCCTGGGATGGGGTTGGTTGATTGATTGGTCGATTTTGTTTTACGGCATATCAACGCTTTTCAGGTTATTTAATGCCGAATCCAGTGATTTTGAAGAACAATTTTTTAATAGAGCATATTTGATTTTTTTAAGTCGGTTTCTATTTAACCCATAGTTGGAACCCTAACAGGTACTACCAGTCCGGGTCAGAGTGGACCTGGGAGCAATGGCAATTAAAGGGGGGCTCAACACTCTCCAAAGCCCGCAAGCTAGAGTCTCACCATCTGATATAGTCATATCCAGGACCAGGATGGGGTTGGATTTAGGAATTAATGATTAATAAATAAATAGGGAATAAATCTACAAATTAATGAAGTTAAATAAATTTATTATTAAAAGATTTAAAAAATACGGGTTTTTTTGTTTTGTTTTTAAGAGAACATTTATTGTAGCATCTTTTATTGGAATAACGAAAGAAACATGAACACAGCGAAATATCATATACAAAAATATGTAGACAATGATATGGTCAGAACTCATGACACACGTTGGTTTTAGATGTCAACTGTTTTGAACAAACGAGTACAGTTACAAAACTTTATACAATGTTGAAAATTATATGCTAATCCTCATACATTCTGTGATATACTTATACATAACTTTAGTAAAAGACACCACAGAAAATTTATTATATTATTGTTGTTTAAAGCTTGAAAAATCGATCGCCATTTTTGTGTCCATATTAAATTTCGCCTTCCACCGTACATTGTCAGAGGTCGGTGTTGATCAGCGAAATAATTTTTAATTGAGCGATCACGTATCCATTTCAAACAAGAGAAGTACAGATAGTTCGATGAAATATTCTTAATACAGAAATAACAATATATTTCCGTTACAATACCAAAAGTTTTTCGTTAATTGGAGGTTAATACCTTTTAGGTTTCTGAACTGAACTTAAGTTTGAATTTCATCTTGCTAAATTTGTTGACAGTACCTCACCGCCATAATGGTTTCGTCTGCATTTAAAAAACCTGTAATAGGATGAGACCGGTCACAGACCACCAAACAGTCAGTATGACTTTCTTTTAGTGCAACTCTGGCTTTGGGAATTGTTGTGGAGATCCGTCGGCGTCTAACCACTAAACTGAGTATCGCCGGTTATTGTAAAGAATCCACTTTTCATCACAAGTCACAATCCGGTCGAGAAACGGGTCGTTCTTGTTGTGTAAAAGAAAGGAAGATGACACTTCATAACGGCTGTTTCTTTCGGTTGTCGTTCAGTTCGTGGGGCACCTATTTATCAAGGATTTCGTCTTTCCACTCTCTCTCACATGGTTGGAAATCGTCGTATACGTTACGTCTAATTCAGAAGCAATTTTTCAATCAGTTGTGCGTGGATTGGCTTCAACTAAGGCAATTAATCGATTTTTGTCAACATCCGATTGCCAATTACTACGCTCATCATATCCAAGACTCTCGTCGTCGCCACGAAATTTTTTAAACCACCATTGTGCTGTGCCTTCAGTAGTGGTTACTGGGCCAAACGCGTCATTGATACTGCGAGCTGTTTCAGCAGATTTTCGGTCTAGCTTGAATTAAAATAAGAAAATTGTGCAAATTTGCTTTTTTTCTATCTTGTATACAACATTCTGAAAAGAAGACATAATTGTTTCAATCCGATTGTAATTTAAACGATTAGATAGAGCAAAAACGCTCTTTAAAATGATATATAAATTAAATGTATTATAACGAAAACTTATTTAAAAAATACATCATTTGAAAGCAAAATTAAAAATTCTGCAAGAACCTTCTTGTCAACATAATATTTGGAAATAAAGTCTAAACATTTGTCTGGCGCTGTTCGCAGCCTTGGTTTAAAATGTAACTGTTTTCGCATAAGGTTATTTTTTTTTTCATCGTGTAACCGATACATGTCTAGACCTAGATGTAGATTCCACGAAGAAAGCTTCTTTTTTTTACATGAAGGTCACTTCTTAGAACTGCACGCCTGTGGAACTCTCTTCCGATTGCCTGCTATCCATCTGATTGTCTTCAAGTCCAATGTAAACAAGTTCTTGATGAACCGCCCCTCTAATTAATCCAATTTACAAAATTCCCACTACTTATGTTTACTATGCTATAATCACATTGACTAACGTATACCCATTAACCCTTATCCTCGAGTGGCCTCCGGGATTTGATAAGTGGTGATTTCTGTGTAAAAAACGATACGATATGTGTGTATATGTGTATTGTTGACCATAACTCCATAACCATTAGAACTTGGAGACGTTGTTGTATTTTATTTTTGGAGTAGTGTATTATCACCATTAAGATTTTTATTTTAAGTAAAATTTACATGTACCAAACTTTCGAAAAAAATTTAATTCTTGCCTCTACGACATGTGTGTTTTATAATTGTTTTTTAATTGTTATGGGAAAATTTGTTTATGGCTGCTTTCTGAGTTATTTTTATGTGTATAAGCTGTGCATTGCACGTCTTTCTGGCTGTCATTTAATGTTTGCCCTAGACAGATTTTAAATAAATTTAATGTTACTCTTATCGGTTCCTCTATTACCATTTTGTTTCCGACGCAAGTATCGAATATTGGTAATGTAAAAGTGAGAAATTACTGTAAGAAAAAAAATGTAGGGAAAAATTCAAGATGGCGCCCGACTCTCTCTTTAACACGGTAAGATATCCTCAACACGGCACAAGAAGCAACAGCCACACGATTCCCCAGCCAACTCAATCGTCCCTCCCCACGTCTTTCCCCTCACCCGCTTTTATCGTCGTTCTAGGTCGGCTAAATTTGCATATTCCGAGAATTCGTGTAACTTTGCGAGACATCATACTTTACAAAAGACGGCGGTCGCCATCTTGGTCCCTCTTTTCTATTTTTGGTCGGTAACGCTGAGCTGGTCTCGAGGTAAGTCTTTTTCCCCTCATCCGTCTCTCCCACGTACCCACACAACACGCAAACACGCGGGCGCGCTTATCTCCTGGATGCACGTTACACTCCCCCCTGATCTGATGATCACATAGAGAGCACTGGGGGGGGGGGCCTTTTAGTGCGTGTGCTTATGCGAAGAGGTACATTCACTGTTTCAGATTCGGGCTCTGGATCTGGTTCCGCCTCATCAGATGAAGTATCGCTATCAGTCTCTGGAAGGGGCTCACTGAATCCGTGCATCGGCAGCTCATCGCTAGACGCTTCACTGCTTTCTTCTGTAGTTGTATGACGCACCTCGGTAGCTGGGCGAAGATCTCGCACATGTCGTGGGGTTCCATCGACCAAAACAGACTGCTGGCTAATCACTCCAGATATGTGTCCTCGCTTAAACTTGTCGGTGCACCGATTTCCTGGAGGCCGCACCCACACTGGATCTCCCACTTCATATCTGCTTAAATGTTCCCTTGTCGGTTGGCTGCGTAGTGTTGATTCCCTTCACTCCGACTTGGTACGTGTAAATAGCATTCGCAGGTGCGGTTGAAGGGGACGTCCCGTCCTTTGGCGTAATGTTGTACCAATATGTTGCTTCCGCAATAGTACATCGCTTCCTGGTAGCAATTCTCTTGATGCTGCGATGGCTTCTTTCAGCAATGCCATTTCCTGATGGCACATGCGCACATCGCAACCGTAGACGGACGCCCCACTCATCTAACAACTGCCGGACTTGCTGGCTACAAAACGCTGCATCATTGTCAGTCAGGAGCTCTTCCGGCGCACCTCGCTCAAAAAAAAATGGATGATAGGTGGCGAACAACATTTGCTGAATCCTGTCTGGTCATCTGCCGCCACACCGCAAATCTCGTAGGCCCGCAATCAATGAGAGTTAGAAAGGGCTTGCCACTGTAATGGGTAATATCCATGGCCAGCCGCTGCCACACACTCTCAACTTCCAAGCGACCCTTCTGCCATCGCTCTGGTGCAGGATCAATAGACTGGCAAGCCTCACAATTTCTGACGATCTGTCTGACATCCATCTTGGTCACTGCTGGGTATGCACGCCTCACAAAATAAAGGGTCCTCTTGATACCCGGATGTCCGCTCTGTGCATGAATTTTTTGTATTTGACATGGGTCGATTGCAACTGCACAAGATCGAGCAGTAATCTCCATTCCCATCTTCGCGGCTTCATACCATTTGTGAGGTACACGGGTCAGTTGGTCAGCACGATTACAATGTGATGGCACCAGAGTGACGCTCAGTGATAGCCCATACTCAGATACCAGGTTTTTTAGCGTGTCTAGCCTTCTCCGTATTAACATTTCGCTTGCTGCCTTGGTACGGATTCGTGTCCGTCCTGAAAGTGTGTCAGACACCCAGTGGTAGACACAGAGAGAATCTGTGTACAAGGTCAACTTCTTAGACTGCCACTGCAAGGCCAGATTTACCCCCTTTACAACAGCGTCCAGCTCTGCCAGGTTGATATGCTGAGAATCTGTTACGGGCCGCAGCCAACATGCATCCTCGAACACGTTTCCTCCTTGCTCCAACGATACTCCCAACGCCAAAGAACTGGCATCAACCCACACACCTACGTTGTCTCCGTTAACACACCACCGCCCACAGGCAGGGTCCTTCTTGTTCACTCTCTCCAGTGTCTCCTTAATCATCAGAGTTAGTAGGACATCATCGGATATGTCATCCCAACCCGTGGTTGTTAAATTTGCTCTGCGTTTAATCACACCAACAGCTGCGCGGAGCCAGCCAGAGACCGGTAAGTGACCAACAAGTTTTCCACACCAAGAAAAAACGGTCCGCCTTGTAACGAGGTTGGGGATGCTTGGAATTTCACTGCCACGCCTCCATTGTAGGGTGCCATCCTCTTCATAAACATCCAATCCCAATACACGTGCTCCTTCCCTTAAACGTTCGGGATTCTTGCATTCCAGACCAAACTGAGCCAACTTTTCTTTGACACACGACGCAGACTGTACATCTTCATTGACGTATACGTCATCAATGTAAGCTGACGTTGAGTCCCTCATGGGCTTTTCTTGGGACAATACTGTGTTGACAATAGTCTTCATGATCTGTGGTGCCACATTTAGGCCGAAGCCAAGGCGTGTAAGGCAGTACCTCTGCCCCTGGAACCAAACTGTCTGGAACGGCCACAACGTCTCATCAACTCGCACCTGTAAATAGGCTTTTCGTAAATCCAATATTGAGACATTAGTGCCTTTCTGACGCCATTCCCTCAACTTACTGGCGCATACGTCAGCATCGGCAGTGTAGGCTTCAATATGCTTGTTAAGCTCCCTATAGTCCAGCACGGGCCGTACTTTCGACTTGTTATGCTGGACTACTGCCATCAAGGGTATTAGACCCTTCGGAGGCCCAAGCTTGTCCTCAGGGTAGGGGATTAACCAGCCATCTTGGATCCACGCCTTTAGTTCCCTTTCGTATTCTGCTCACTGGGTATAGGGTACTCTGCAACCCCATTCTTGAGTTTAGTCGGTGCCATTCCCTCGGTCCACTTCCAAGATGCAATCCAGGCCCTCTTGCGCGAGTCGTAGTCCACTGTAAAATCCGGCCGATCGATATGGAGCGCTGCACACACTGGGGCCTCTAAGAATCGCACCTTTCCATCCCGATGAATTGCGACTCCCCCCAGCGCCTTGATGGCATCGTATCCGAGCAACAGGTCAAACCCCAGGAGATTTCCTTGGGTCACGAGCACATTGATCTTAGTGGCTGCACCGGTGTCCGTGTAGATCTTGACAGTTCCAGCTCCACAGCATGTCTGGGTCTCGCCTCCTATCGTGGTGACTTTGATCTTCCTCTTAGTCCAACTTGGACACAGCCTGGTGCTCACTATAGTATGCGAACAGCCTGAGTCGAGAAGTGCTGAGCAGGGTATCCTGTTTACGTAGACGGTTATTACTGGTTGCGCCTTGTTCAAATTTTGCTCTGGAAGTAGGGCGGCGCTGACGTCCTCTCCCCTGATACGTTTCCCGCACAGTTTTGGGCTAGATGCCCCAAACCGCCACACTTAAAACAGCGCACATGCCCCCTGTTGGTGCAATTCCTTGCAAAATGTCCGCGTCGGCCGCAGCGAAAACATTTCCCATTGCTTGCAGGGTTCTGATTCGGAATCTCCCGAGCGCCAATCTGGCCTGTCTGTGTCGCCATCACAACTGGTTCCCCCAGGTCCTCCTCATCTTTGATGATGGCTCGAGCACGTTCCATCAAGTGTTGCATGGTCGTTGTTGAAACGCTGGTTGAGGCTCTTAGTAGCTGCTTCACCCGAGTGGGAAGGCCCGCCACAAACGCGTACGCAAGCGTCCGCTCCGACACCCCCCCCCCCACCGAACAGAACTGCGAGTTTCTTTAACTCAGCGAAGAAAACGTCCACGCTTTCCTCCGGTAGAAGTTTTCGGGAAGCAAATTTTTCATAGGCCGTACAAGGATCCATGGCAAATGCCTTGTACAGCGCAGCTTTAATTGCGGTGACATCTCCCTTTTCGGCAGCACTGAGTTGCTGATATACACTCAAGGCACCCCCAGCCAATCTCAGGGGAATTACAGTGTGTACCCTTTTCACCTCACAAAGGTCGCACGTCAGCTCGACCCTTTCAACCCAGTCGACGATGGACGTGGACCCGTCAAACTCGGGTATGAGCTTTAAGTCAAATTTCGACTCGGTCATAGTCCTAGAGGCCAAATGGCCGAAATAGCTTGTAAAAGTAAGAAATTACTGTAAGAAAAAAAATGTAGGGAAAAATTCAAGATGGCGCCCGACTCTCTCTTTAACACGGTAAGATATCCTCAACACGGCACAAGAAGCAACAGCCACACGATTCCCCAGCCAACTCAATCGTCCCTCCCCACGTCTTTCCCCTCACCCGCTTTTATCGTCGTTCTAGGTCGGCTAAATTTGCATATTCCGAGAATTCGTGTGACTTTGCGAGACATCATACTTTACAAAAGACGGCGGTCGCCATCTTGGTCCCTCTTTTCTATTTTTGGTCGGTAACGCTGAGCTGGTCTCGAGGTAAGTCTTTTTCCCCTCATCCGTCTCTCCCACGTACCCACACAACACGCAAACACGCGGGCGCTTATCTCCTGGATGCACGTTACAGGTAATACAAAAATATACAATACACGAGTGTATTATCAATAATAACACTTTGCCGTATAATGCTTTCTCACAAGCGCAAAGAATAATTCTGTATTCTCCGCGCGTGTACAGCCAATATATTTAACATAAATGTAATACAATTTTCCCCCCTGCGCATAAACTTCTATTTGTTTTGCGGGGAAGGAGAGGTCGGTGGTCATATATATTAACACAAAATGGCTTTAATTCTTTTTTTAAATCCTAAATTGTCTTAATAAGTTTTTATTTACAGACATATATATATGTGATTCATGATGGCGAATAAAACAACTAAGAAACAAAAGAAAAATAAACAAATAAATGCTAATGGGGTTAAGGTTAGTAAGATTCTGCCAAATTTTTACTAAATGTCAGATAGTTCATTGTTTTCCGGGGCATCTGAAAACAAGCAGATCAATCTCTAAATGGGAGTGGGAACTAAATGTGACTTCAAAATAATAGAATGGATTGTGCCGATATGGAAACAACATTTAGGGATGGCAAAGGGCTTAATAAATATGGGAACTGGGCACCTTTAGAGGAACTATAATACCAGAAAAACAGAGTCCGGTTTCATGCACTCAACTTAAAGTAACCCAGAACCATATTTAGGCAGGAAACATGAGCTCCTCGTCGGATACACAAACTAGTGACGAACCTACTTCCTATTGAAATCCATGCGATGTAATTTATCTTACGTTCATTTGATTCTTACACTAAACACCCCGATCTCGATCGGAAACACGTCTAAGCCTTGGAATCTTATAAATAATATGACGATAGTTTATATTATTTGTATTTGTCTAGGAGTTGGCAGTTCGATCTTACTATAGGCGATAATAACTAAGAATGACAATTGTTAGTAAAAGCTTCTATCTGGTCATGATTGACGGATTGAGAACAATCTACTGAGTGGGTTAAATAAAAGGGTCAGTCCGAAATTTTGCATAGGTCACCAATTTCGAAAATATGCACCTGAAAAAAAATCGTACGTTAGATCGGCCGAAACGTTATATAATAAAACTCAAAATTTAGAGAACGGCTCGAACACATTTAACTGTTTTTGAGGCTTAGTTTAAATTCTCTAACGCGTAGATAGAACAAAATTCGGATTATCGTACGAATATTTGCCCAAAATAATTCAACTTTAAATTTTGTTATGCAATTTTTATTTGAATAATGCAAGTGAATTGAAACAACGAAATAAGTTTTTTTTTTATTTTACATGCGTTGAAAAAAAAAACTTGAAATATGGTTGCTAAATAATTCAGTTATTTTTAAAAAGGATGTTTTCAATGACATCAATATTTTTTCAATGCTTGAATCTAAAGGGGACGTCACTTCTGAGTCTAAAATATTTATTTTCATTTTGGCGTAGTTTCAGAGTCACCTTTGAAAGTCATGAAATCGAAAACGGGGGATTATGAGGAATCAATTTGGAGTTTCGCCAAACTCTAAACTAAATCAATTTTAAAGAAATAATAGCGTTTCACTTATTGATCAAACACCAGTTTTTTTATTTATTTATTTTTATTTTTTACATTTTTTTACGCGGGGTACCTTCACCGATTTGGCTACTATTGTTCATCATTTGCTTCTTGTTTATTAACTTATGTGTGTATATGTGCAGAGGTCATCTCGTCAGCGTCAGACAAGGCCAAACTATTTGCAAAGAACTTTGCAGCTAATTCTACCCTATGCGACGAAGGCCATCAACTCCCCATATTTCCTCCTATAACACAGAACAAGCTAGGTAACATACAAATATCCGTGCAGGAGGTCGCCAAGCTAATCAAGAACCTAGATTCCAGTAAAGCAACTGGCCCTGATGGCATCCCAATTATAGTGTTAAAAAAGCTTCAACCAGAACTTGCTCCCATACTTACGAAACTATTTAAGCGCTGCCTTAAGGAGAAGTGCTTTCCGACTCCCTGGAAGACCTCATCAGTATGCCTTGTATTTAAGAATTCAGGTGATAAGTCATCTCCCTCTAATTACAGACGAATAAGTCTCCTGTGTGTTATGAGTAAGTTGCTGATAGAGAAATAGTCACCCACCTCAGCAGGAATAACCTTCTTAGTAACACACAATATGGTTTCCGCTCTGCAAGATCGACCGCAGATGTGCTGACGGTTATATCCCACAGGATTAGTGAATCTCTTGACAAAGGATTCCTTTCTAGGGCAATTGCTCTTGACATATCAAAGGCCTTCGACAAGGTATGGCATAAGGGTCTACTTCACAAGATTTCCAGCTACGGTATAACTGGAAATGTTTTCTCAATCATTAAATCATTTCTCTCCGATAGGCTCATAAGAGTAGTGGTAGATGGACAAAAATCGGAGGCCTGCAATATAAATGCTGGAGTCCCTCAGGGGTCAATCCTGGGCCCAACTCTCTTCCTGATCTACATCAATGACCTCCCTAAACACATACTTAAATCATTCGTTGACATCTATGCTGATGACACGACCATCTACGGCAACAGATCAAAGGCTGTAAATGACAAAGTTCTCTCTGATTCTCTCTCCTCTGATCTCGAGCGCGTAGTTCAGTGGGGGAAGATGTGGCTGGTTACCTTTAATGCATCTAAAACCAAACTCCTATCCTTACATTATCAACGCTCTGATTTCCAGCTGGCATCAATTGTGATGGATGGCTCTTGTCTGGGTGAGGCCCTGTGTTTTGACAAGCTTCTGGGTTTGACCTTTACTCCTGATCTGAAATGGAACACTTACATCAAGTCTGTTGCCAAGGTCGCTGGAAAGATGGTGGGATCCTTCTACTGCTCCAGAAGATATCTCACTACTGATGCAATTCTCTATCTATATAAAAGCCAAGTACGTCCAAGGATGGAATACTGTTGCCATATTTGGGCAGGAGCTGCTAAAAACAGCCTATTCTGCCTTGACAGAGTACAAAATAGACTTCGTGGCTTAGTGGGGGATGCCCTTTTCTCTACCCTGCACCCTCTCTCCCACAGAAGAGACGTTGCGAGCCTGTCTTTGTTTTATCGTTATTTCCATGGCAGGTGCTCGTCTGAACTCCAATCTCTGGTCCCCCCTCGCCAATCTTTCACGAAAAACACCCGTCTAGCTGAATCCACTGTGAAAAATTTCCCCCACTCTATATCTGTGCCTAAATCAAAACGCGGATTCCATGAACAAAGCTTCTTTCTTAGAACTGCACGCCTGTGGAACTCTGTTCCGTCTGCCTGCTTCCCTCCGGACTACAACTTAGATGTCTTCAAGTCCAATGTTAACAAATTCCTAATGAACCGCCCCCCTTAATTAAACACTTCATCAAATCTCCACACTAACGTAATGTACTTGCAATTACCCTTATCCCTGAGTGGCTTCTGGGCCTTGATAAGTGGTGATCACTGTGTAAAAAAAATTATTGACTATACTATAAGTCAATCACCATTAGACTGATTCTCACAAGATTTACTGATACAGAAGAAACTAACATGCACTATTTACACGGGGAAAACTAAGGAAATCTCTATAAATAAAAGTGAAAATGTATGTATATTTGTTTGTTTGTGTGTCTGCTAAAAACTTTCTACAGACGCGACAAAAATTCACAAACTTGGTATCATATCGAAGCCTCATCCTTCGCTTGAAAAATATCGAAAAATTTTAACTTTTTCAACCCGAAATCGACAATTTTCCACAGGGGGGGGTCAACAAAAACGGGTTTCTCGTAACGATGACCGATTCTACACATGCGTCAGATGACGTCATGACGTCGTGACCTGATTTACTTTAAATAGTTGAAAAACCGAGTAAATTTTATCTACGTCGCTTTAGCGCAGTTGGGTAGCGTGTTTGTTCATGATCTAAACGTTTTGGGTTCGAATCGTGGTGTGAGATGGGTTTTTTTTCGATATTTTACATTTAAATATTGAACCCTGTGTTATTTAAGCCATTTTTCACGTAACGTTCGTTTTCCTGGTTTTTTTTTTTTTTTTTTTTTTTTCGCTTATTCTTAGCGATACCCGGGTATCCACCGATTTTTTAAATTTTAATATCGAAACAGGCTTATTTAAGCCATTTTTCACGTGTTGGTTTTCTGTTTTCATCGTTCGTTTGCCTTGCGTTAGAGTTTTTATGTTATTTTATGTTTTGATTACCCCCCCCCTGCTTAATTAAAACGTTGTTTCCTTTTCTTACTTCGCTTATAACAATGCTTACATCGTCATCGTAACGCTCGGCGACTTTCAAACATCTTTCACTAACTCATTCTGGCTGGCCGATTTTATTTTCAAACTTCGCCTCAGGGCTTCAGGTTCCATCCAACTCCCCCCCCCCCCGGTTTCTTTTTTATTTAACACAACACACACCTACAAACACCCCGGGCAACTCCGGGTACCCCTGCTAGTCATAAATAAATCAATTAAGAAATCAATGAATAAATTGCGTGCGTGCGTGCGTGCGTGCGTTTTGGAACTATTAGCCCGATTCTCACAAGATTTATTGTTGCGGACACTGTAGTAGAGCGTTTATTATTTTGTGTTAGCAACTGACGTCAGTATTTTTATTCACAAGATATCTCCTGTTTATTGCATGTACCAGCAACTGAACATTTTTCTAAACTTCTAAACGAGGATATAGTCAAAGTCTAGGGACTAGACAAGATGAAAGCAATCTGGAGCAAGATGGAATCTGACTTCTTTGAAGAAGTTCTCACATATGGAAGTAGCAGTGTTGGAATGATTAATCGGAATTGGGAATTGAAAAAATCTAAACCTTTTGGAGTATCGGAATCGAAAAAATCTTAATCAAATTTTCGATTGCAAAACCGATTCTTTTAATGTTTTTTTTTCTAATGATAGAATGATAAATATTAATTTCTTTTAAACTAACGGTAAAACAAAAATTTGTAAATAATAATTACATAAAAATGTATTAGACGTCGTTCAAAGAGAGTAAACAACCTAATAGATCCCCCACTATCAGATAGGCTTAAACCACTGTCGCATCGACGAAATGTGCATACTCCTGCCTGTTTTACAAGTACTTTAATGGTAGGTGTTCCGACAAACTAAAAGCTCTTGTAGCCCCTCAATATAAATACCCCCGATAAACTCAACAAGAGTAAAATCCCACCCCTACACAGTAGAAATCCCTAGATGTAAGAAAACTTTCTACTCTATAAGTTTCTTCCCTAGAACGGCTAAATTTTGGAATTCCCTTCCGGTTTCCTGCTTTCCTGACTGTACTGACATGCAGAAGTTTAAGTGTAAAGTAAACAGACATCTTGCTGCTTAACTCCCTACATAATATCGTTACAAATTATGTTCCAGATAGTAGCCTTCTACATCAAAGTGGCACTGTGCTTTGTTTGAGATGAAAATGCAAAAACAAAATGGGTAAAATAAAACATGTATAAATAAGTCAAGTAACATTTTTAAATGTTCTTAAATCAACGAAGAGATCGTGTTAAGAAATACACTGATAAACACCATTTATTATTAAATTAGCAAACCGTCCGGCGTTTCCCAGTTATAAAATACGCTTAAATATAATACTTTAATTTATGCAGCTTTCTTATTTATTATTATAGAGCCAATACTCTGCTGATTATTATCCAATATATAACAATGATTTCCAAAGTTATTTAAAAAAAAATATGGCACGGATACCATCCGCTAATATATTTCTGTGTGCTTGATTTTTTTTCATCTTAAATTTTATTCAATCATGCAGAATCTAGGGACTACGCATAAATAGAATTCAGCGTAATAGTGCAATGAAACATATAATCTAATAAGATATGTCAATATGTATATTTACTTTCATTTAAATACATTACTTTAAATATTAACTCGACCGCTTGAAATAAATGAAGCCGAATTATAGACATATGTCGCTTAAAGAGAACGACTCTCGTAGACGATATAAAAAAAAAACGCACGTATTCCTAACTGGTAAATATTACCGCCATGAATTTTTCTTCTCATTTCAGACTATGTATTGCTTTGTAATTTTTCTCTTTTTTTTTTTCAGCCTATTGCCCCTACCCAGATTTACTATAATTCATGCCTGGCTAAGCAAATGATGTATAATCTAAATTTGTAGACGTTTAAATTAACATGGCACTTTCCTTCTCTTTAGAAAAGTAGGGAAAAACTTTTTACTGCGTGACCCTAAATGCCTAAGTGCCCCCCCTCCAATGATCTCCGATAGTAGGGTAGAATTCTTTTGCATCATTTCGAACGTTGCCCGGACGAGTATTCATGTCTCCAAGACGATAAATTAAGACAAGTATATTTTATCCGCTCATTTCTTAAAAAGTCAAATCTAAATTTAACACTATTTTCTCGTATGTTTATATCATTCTCTACAGTTTTATTTCATTTTTTTGTGATTTCTCACACATATTTTAACCATTTTTTCTTCACTTATTTTAAAACAATTTTCCTGAGTAAACTTTTGCCGTGCTAAATTGATAGTATAACGATGTGTTAGAAAGGAAACCCCTAAAGTTTATGCTTACTTAGATCACGGAAAGACTTTATTAATCATGATACTTAATATAATCAGCCATGGTAAGGCGCTAAAATAAATAGAAAATATTTTTTTAAATAAATAAGATATTTAAAGTGACGCCGCCCCCCCCCCCTCACCTTGTTCACTGCCATATCCTTTCTGGGCACCTATTCCGGGTGTGTGTTTTCCTAGTTATAAAGCCTATCCTTTTGATCCGTCACTTCGTCAAAACACTAAAAAGAGGGGCTCCTAGGTGTTCGTCAACAATTCATCAATTTGCACAATTGTCTTTAAACTAATATCGTTAAATAAGTAGATAAGTTCTGTTCATTGCAACAACCTTTCAAGCTTTTTCTTGTCAAATTATCCAACCGCATTACAAACGGATTTCCTTTTACGATAGAGGGCTTCCGGGCCTTGATAAGTGGTGATCACTGAGTAAAAATAAGGGTAGAAAAACTTAAGTAGTATACTTAATATGTACAATTCGTGCATACTAAACTATCAACATCTGGCTACCTATACCTAATCGTCTCCTCAACAGCTCACAACTTACTTTCAGTATCCTCGCACTCTTAATTTCTAAAATCTTATATCGCTAAGACATTTTCTGAATAGATACAAAAAATTTCCCCGAATCAGCCCAACATCCTTATGCTATCCTTATGCTAAAATGAACACTTTATAATATTCTATTCAACTACTTTTTTAAAAAATTAGACAGACGCAATTACAATATCAGAGATTCCCTTGAGATGCTTTGTGCCTGATCTAGTTTACGAAATAGAACAATAAACACGTTACTATGTACCTGTCATTTCTCTGAAAACCTTAAAAATACCCCTGCTAATATGCTACGTATATCCTATAGATACTTTACCTCCAATACAACTGCCTTTGTCTGTTTTGCATGACAAACCTTTTTTAACTCTACCCTAAACTCTATACCCTAACGTGTAATTATACTGTACTGTTATTTAAATCCTCTTTTCTGATCACTAACCAACTGCTCTATTTCACAAACTGCCATTAAATCTAATCCATTGCACGTAACTTAGAGGGGTCTTAGCTCTCAACCCTTAACCTTAATAAACTGACTTTTCGTAATCATTAACACCTAAAGATTTCTTACGCATGCTTTAGCTTATACTCTTATCCCATAACTAAGCTTTAAAGTAAATACTTACTAGCCATAGTCTTGTACATAGATTTAAAGTGATCTATAATGAACAGCAACCCTTAATCTTAATAGGAGATAGTATTGCAATTATTAATGCATAAACTGAACCGATACTCATTATAATACAAACTTCCGGATTTTAAAAGAAAGGCGAAGCCATCTTCCTTCGTTAGAAGTCTGAAGACAACAAACATGCTTAATGCCTAAAATTCCATATATTCGTATTTACTGATAACATGCCACTTATCCATCCATCTATACTTAATTATACAGAATACGACATAACTTAAATTTTTTCAGATATACCGGCACTAAACTGTACTCCAAATCAAATGCTGTTTGTTGTATCTACATTGAGCATATATCCTATCTTTCTGTCGTATTAAATACTCAATTTTGGGCACCAAATTTTAATTCCTAATATTAAGTAAATCATACTTTAACATGTTATACTATTCCAAAACTAACCATTAAATCGTCTCTCTCTCTCCAACCAATCCTGTTGCAAATTTAGTTGCTTCCACTGCATTAATTTTTACTTATCTCTCTCCCATTAACAATGAAAATGAAAGTATAGTAATGTCCCTTTTAATCACTTCGAGGAGTGTAATTGTTCAGTAGATATTAACCTAAATAACTGATTAATATTAACTACCCATGCGGGGTCGCAGAAATACGTGGTTTAGGACCCAGGCGTGGGGCGAATCCTCTCGGTGCTGATGGACACGTAGATCTTCCCATGTAGCCAGCTACGAGAAGGAAAACTCTGAAGCTAAACTTAGGGGAGGGAGGCCTCTTCAGTCCCGGAGGACAACCTTCCTAGAGCTGGTGACTCAAACAAATTACCGGTTGGCAAACCTAAACTGCTTAAGAAGAAGGTAAGCTCTGTCTATCGCCCGGCTTTCATACTCCTTCTTTGCCTATTAGCCAGGCATAGAGGTAATATCACAGGGACTCGACAGAATCACCCAGTGGTTGACCTTGTTTCCTGACTAGGGCAATGAACGCCGTTTTTCTCCGCTTCCGCCACATCCCATCCTCCTAAACTGGACACTGTGGGGATGCTTCAGTACCATATATGCCAGTACAGTTGGGCTGGGCTGACTTTTGTCTAATGGGTTGAGGGTACCGGATTGACAGTTCCTGGCTGCTGTTTCCGACTGATAGTATAGGAGCCCTAACTCTTTGGTAGCGCTTAGAGCCGCTGCTCCATCAACAGTTGTATAATATCGGGTTGTTTGTAGTGCCATGTCGCGCATGGAAAGGGACTCTGCACTCATCCCCGGTGGCCTTTCCTGAGGCCACAATCCTGTAGGTGTCTACCTGTATTGCATGTCTGATATTCTGCACAACCACTTGTCCAGCACCCCTCACTCACCCTAACTGAAACTTTTAAATTAAATAAAATGAAATGACAGCTCAAGCAAACATTACGTTTAAACCAGGACCAAACTCAAAGAAAACCAACCTGCCTCCTCACTTGAGGCTTGCATTTACGAATATCTGCAAGCTTAGAACCAACTTAGATGAAGTTGAATCATTTCTCCTAGTAAACACCTCGGATATCTTAACATATCTTAACATTAAGTGAAACTAACCTACACTTCTCCATTCCTTCTAACCACTTTAATATGTCTGGTTATCTCCCACTCTGCCGTAAGGACTCGGACAGACATATTCATGGGCTTGGAATCTATATTCGTAACACCCTCACCCTAACTTGAGAAAAAAAACTAGAATCAGACGACCAGGCCTTTATGTGCTTCAGACTAAACATGCAACATAATATTAGCTACTTGTATTTTCTCTACCGCTCTCGACCCAAGACTTAACCCTAATAAACAAAGTTTCTGGCAGCATAGATATATCACTCTCCCTCGATACTAGGCAACAAGTACGTGTATTTGGTAACTTCAATGTCCACCACAGTAACTTGCTTGGGTTCTCTACTCACACAACACATAGCTTCTCTATATCTCACTGTCTATTACAGACGGTTACATTTCATTTACACGTTTCCCAGATCAGCAAGATCAACATGCCTCACTTCTAGATCTATTTCTGACTACAGTTCCCGATGATTGGACAACAAATGCCCACGGCCCACTCGGGAATGCTGATCACGCTGTGATAATGGTAGAAATCGCCCTAAATTCTTGCCCTAAAATTGAAGACCCACTGCTCAAAACAACGAGATATTACAAAAGAGCTGACTGGGAAGCCATCAGGGATCTCATCAGAGATACCCCATGACGAAATATCTTTTCTCTTCCAGCTGAACAGTGCGCAAATGAGACAACTGAATGGTTCAAAACTGCAATGGAAGCACATGTTCCCACACGAAAATTCTATAGCAAGCCCCACTCTTCCCAATGGTTTACTTCTGTTTGTGCAGCTGCCATTGCTCAAAGGCAGCATGCGTACCGCAGATCCAGCCGACAAGTCCAGTTCCAACAGACAGAAGTATATAAAATCTAGAAGTAATTGTAAGAGAGAAATAACGATAGCTAAGACAGAATACACAGAAACCACCAGAAAACGCATCGAAGCACAGAAATTAGGAACCCGTGATTTTTGGAAAACCTACAACAGTGTAGTAAATAATAGGCAGTCAACGATTCCCCTACTATTAAAAAATCATGAGATTGCTTGCACGGCAACCGACAAGACTAACCTACTGGTCAGTCGGTTTGTCTTAAACTCCACACTAGACCCGGCACACCACTCCCTCCCTGACTTTCCTTTGCAGACAGACGCCACACTAGACGATTTGAAAATCATCCCTTCTCATGTACATGGCATCATAAAAAACCTAGACACCTCAAAAGCAAGTGGTACATGTATGGAGTACTGGGTCACATTTGCCTGGTGTATCTGCTGTTTGTCTCTCACTCCTGGACAGGGTTCAAAAGAGAGTTGCCAATCTGATAGGTCCTGAATTGTCATCTAAGCTTCAGCCTCTGTCCCACCGATGAAATGTTGCATCCCTCTGCCTGTTCTACAAGTACTTTAATGGTGAATGCTCTGACGAACTACAAATGCTTGTACCCCCTCGACGTGACTACCCCGACAAACTCGATAAGCAGCTAAGTCCCACCCCTTCACAGTAGAGATCCCTAGGTGTAAGAAAGCCTTTCACTCCAATACTTTCTTCTCCAAAACTGCTAGGCTTTGGAACTTCCTTCCAGGATTCTGCTTTCCCAACTGTACTGACATGCAGAAGTTCATGTGTAATGTGAACAAACATCTTGCTACTCATCTCCCTTCATAATGTCCTGCAACTTATGTCCCCGATAGTAGCCTCCTACTTTAAAGTGGCGCTGTGCCTTGTTTGGGGGGAAAATTGATTTAAAACAAAAGAAACCATAAGAATGAATAAGTAATTAATTAACCTTCATGTAGTCGCTCGCATATCCATAACTGAGTATATTAAGAAAGACTGTGTATTAATTCTTTTGCGGACTATTTATGCTTATCTACATAGTTGTTGTCGCTGTTGTTTCACCACATTTCGGTCAACCCATCCTCTGACCTTCTTCAGGTGGTTAACCACGACGGGATAGGAATGCTGAGTCTATTAACTGTATCCTCAGTAATTACTGCCTTCCATAGTTGTTGTTGTCTCACCACGTTTTGGGCAACTAATCCGTCGTGAAACAACATATATAAAGATGGGCATAAACAGACCGCAAAAAATTATAACGGATTCCAAAAAATAAAATAAAAAATAATATATTAAGAAGGTCGTTCATAGGAGAAAAAGTAGGCTTTTAATCTCAATGTTCTAGCGATACAAAAATTCAACTTTATAGGTATATAGATAAAAAATAACATATTTAAAATGTTTGGGTTTTTTTTTTTCTTTTTTGTGGTGAGATTTTTTCCGGTGGGCTTATAGCCGGTCTCTTAGTATCACCAAACTTTGGTAGAGTTGATAAAACCGTGTAAAAGCGTTAATATTTTTCTAAGCTTTTTGTAGATTTGAATTATAAAATAAGTGAATGAAGTTCAAAATGTTCACAATTCGGTGCCAGAACACATTTTAATGTCAGATTTTTTATTTTAAACTTCCACGTCTGAAATTTTCTAAAGATGTAAAAGGTTGGCTGAGATGAAATGAGAGCGCAATAAAATCAGACTATTAATAAAACTTAATATTATTGAAACTATTTAGCAGTTTAGTTGTTACTTTTCTTTCAATTAACAAGACACAAGTACGCGCCTATTCTCAATGAATGAGAGATAGAAACAATCGCGCTTAAATGTAAGAATCCTTAACAGATCTTTTGGTCTGCGAAATAGCAGGTGAATGTCTGGCAACATTAGGATGCCTCATCCTAAGAAAAAACAGCAACGATAAGCAAATTGAAAAAAAAAGGCGAGAAACCGATACACATTAAATGATTCAATTACATCCGATGTTTCAACTGAATACATTGTTCACATGGCAACAACAAGCGGCGTTTTATTTCTACATCAGTTGTTTGTTTGTTTGTTTGTTTTTTTGTTGTTGGTAAACCGCCGTTTATTTAGTATAATCAAATTCATCCGTTGAAATATTCGATTATAATTGAGTCTAGTTGATTTTTTTTTTCGGTTAGCGATGAATAGAAATTTACAATGTTAATCAAAATTGTTTTTTATTTAATTAAAAAAATAGTTGTATTTAACCGGTGTTGTCTGAAGAAGACATCTTGTTATGTGGAGAGCTTAGAGAAAATTAATGCACAATATTGCCATTTTTACATAGAATTTCTTAAACCGCATCAGTTATTTATTTATTTCTATAAATATTCGATTAATAGTAAATCAAAATATTATTTAATGCGTACACATCAAAGTTACGTATAGGCGAGAAACACACAGAATATATTGTATTAACAAAGAGCTAATGAAACTTTTCTTAAAAGTTCAGATCAACAATAAAGTCGAACGAATAATAAAAACCGCGCATTCAATTTTATGTGATAATTTTGTTACAAGTAATGCCAACAAATAATCTCCGCGCAAAACGTCCATCGATATTATCATCCGTGCAACGTTATTGGGTTGTGATATTGTCTTTAAATTTTTAATGATTTTTTATTAATTGTTTTTTTATGTGTTGATTTTTTATTAGTTGATTTTTTTTATTAGTTGATTTTTTTTATTAGTTGATTTTTTTTATTAGTTGGTTTTTTTATTAGTTGCTTTTTTATTAATTGATTTTTTATTAATTGATTTTTTATAAGTTGATTTTTTTTATTAATTGATTTTTTTACTAGTTCATTTTTTATTAATTGATTTTTTTTTATTAGTTGATTTTTTTATTAGTTGATTCTTTGATTAGTTATATTGTCTTCAAATTTTTCATGATTTTTTTTATTAGTTGTTTTTTTTATGTGTTGACTTTTTTATTAGTTGATTTTTTTATTAGTAGATTTTTTATTAGTTGATTTTTTATTAGTTGA
Source organism: Euprymna scolopes (assembly GCF_053919585.1). Taxonomy (NCBI): domain Eukaryota; kingdom Metazoa; phylum Mollusca; class Cephalopoda; order Sepiida; family Sepiolidae; genus Euprymna; species Euprymna scolopes. Next base: position 5,159,123 of record NC_136484.1, on the reverse strand, counting down.
TTTTTTTATTAGTTGATTTTTTTATTAGTTGATTTTTTTATTAGTTGATTTTTTTATTAGTTGATTTTTTTTATTAATTGATTTTTTAATTATTGATTTTTTATTAGTTGATTTTTTTATTAGTTGATTTTTTATTAATTGATTTTTTTATTAGTTGATTTTTTTTATTAATTGATTTTTTAATTATTGATTTTTTATTAGTTGATTTTTTTTATTAGTTGATTTTTTTATTAGTTGATTTTTTTATTAATTGATTTTTTTTTTATTAATTGATTTTTTTATTAGTTGATTTTTTTTATTAATTGATTTTTTAATTATTGATTTTTTATTAGTTGATTTTTTTTATTAATTGACTTTTTAATTATTGATTTTTTTTTAGTTGATTTTTTTATTAGTTGATTTTTTTATTAGTTGATTTTTTTATTAATTGATTTTTTAATTATTGATTTTTTATTAGTTGATTTTTTATTAATTGATTTTTTTATTAGTTGATTTTTTTATTAGTTGATTTTTTTTTAGTTGATTTTTTTATTAATTGATTTTTTTATTAGTTGATTTTTTTTATTAATTGATTTTTTAATTATTGATTTTTTATTAGTTGATTTTTTTTATTAATTGATTTTTTAATTATTGATTTTTTTATTAGTTGATTTTTTTTATTAATTGATTTTTTAATTATTGATTTTTTTTAGTTGATTTTTTTATTAGTTGATTTTTTATTAATTGATTTTTTTATTAGTTGATTTTTTTTATTAATTGATTTTTTAATTATTGATTTTTTATTAGTTGATTTTTTTTATTAGTTGATTTTTTTATTAGTTGATTTTTTTATTAATTGATTTTTTTTTTTTTATTAATTGATTTTTTTATTAGTTGATTTTTTTTATTAATTGATTTTTTTATTAATTGATTTTTTAATTATTGATTTTTTATTAGTTGATTTTTTTATTAGTTGATTTTTTTTATTAATTGATTTTTTTATTAATTGATTTTTTTTTTAGTTGATTTTTTTATTAGTTGATTTTTTTATTAGTTGATTTTTTTTATTAATTGATTTTTTAATTATTGATTTTTTATTAGTTGATTTTTTTTATTAATTGACTTTTTAATTATTGATTTTTTTTTAGTTGATTTTTTTATTAGTTGATTTTTTTATTAGTTGATTTTTTTTATTAATTGATTTTTTAATTATTGATTTTTTATTAGTTGATTTTTTATTAATTGATTTTTTTATTAGTTGATTTTTTTATTAGTTGATTTTTTTTAGTTGATTTTTTTATTAATTGATTTTTTTATTAGTTGATTTTTTTTATTAATTGATTTTTTAATTATTGATTTTTTATTAGTTGATTTTTTTTATTAATTGATTTTTTAATTATTGATTTTTTTATTAGTTGATTTTTTTTATTAATTGATTTTTTAATTATTGATTTTTTTTAGTTGATTTTTTTATTAGTTGATTTTTTATTAATTGATTTTTTTATTAGTTGATTTTTTTTATTAATTGATTTTTTAATTATTGATTTTTTATTAGTTGATTTTTTTTATTAGTTGATTTTTTTATTAGTTGATTTTTTTATTAATTGATTTTTTTTTTATTAATTGATTTTTTTATTAGTTGATTTTTTTTATTAATTGATTTTTTTATTAATTGATTTTTTAATTATTGATTTTTTATTAGTTGATTTTTTTATTAGTTGATTTTTTTTATTAATTGATTTTTTTATTAATTGATTTTTTTTTAGTTGATTTTTTTATTAGTTGATTTTTTTATTAGTTGATTTTTTTATTAGTTGATTTTTTTATTAGTTGATTTTTTATTAGTTGATTTTTTTATTAGTTGATTTTTTTATTAGTTGATTTTTTTATTAGTTGATTTTTTTTATTAATTGATTTTTTATTAGTTGATTTTTTATTAATTGATTTTTTATTAATTGATTTTTTATTAGTTGATTTTTTTTATTAATTGATTTTTTTTTAGTTGATTTTTTTATTAATTGATTTTTTTATTAGTTGATTTTTTTATTAGTTGATTTTTTTATTAGTTGATTTTTTTATTAGTTGATTTTTTTATTAGTTGATTTTTTATTAGTTGATTTTTTTATTAGTTGATTTTTTTATTAGTTGATTTTTTTTATTAATTGATTTTTTATTAATTGATTTTTTATTAATTGATTTTTTATTAATTGATTTTTTATTAATTGATTTTTTATTAGTTGATTTTTTTTATTAATTGATTTTTTTTTAGTTGATTTTTTTATTAATTGATTTTTTTATTAGTTGATTTTTTTATTAGTTGATTTTTTTATTAGTTGATTTTTTTTATTAATTGATTTTTTATTAGTTGATTTTTTATTAATTGATTTTTTATTAATTGATTTTTTATTAGTTGATTTTTTTTATTAATTGATTTTTTATTAGTTGATTTTTTTTATTAATTGATTTTTTTATTAGTTGATTTTTTTATTAGTTGATTTTTTTATTAGTTGATTTTTTTATTAGTTGATTTTTTTTATTAATTGATTTTTTATTAGTTGATTTTTTATTAATTGATTTTTTATTAATTGATTTTTTATTAGTTGATTTTTTTTATTAATTGATTTTTTTTTAGTTGATTTTTTTATTAATTGATTTTTTTTTGTAAATTGATTTTTTTATTAGTTGATTTTTTTATTAGTTGATTTTTTTATTAGTTGATTTTTTTATTAATTGATTTTTTATTAATTGATTTTTTATTAGTTGATTTTTTTTAGTTGATTTTTTTATTAGTTGATTTTTTATTAGTTGATTTTTTTTTTGTTAATTGATTTTTTTATTAGTTGATTTTTTTTATTAGTTGATTTTTTGATTAGTTGATTTGTTTTTATTAGTTGATTTTTTATTAGTTGATTTTTTTATTAGTTGATTTTTTATTAGTTGATTTTTTTTTGTTAATTGATTTTTTTATTAGTTGATTTTTTTTATTAGTTGATTTTTTGATTAGTTGATTTTTTTTTATTAGTTGATTTTTTTTATTAATTGATTTTTTTATTAGTTGATTTTTTGTTAATTGATTTTTTTTATTAGTTGATTTTTTTATTAGTTGATTTTTTGTTAATTGATTTTTTTTATTAGTTGATTTTTTTTATTAGTTGATTTTTTTTTATTAATTGATTTTTTTATTAGTTGATTTTTTGTTAATTGATTTTTTTTTTGTTAATTGATTTTTTTATTAGTTGATTTTTTTTATTAGTTGATTTTTTTATTAGTTGATTTGTTTTTATTAGTTGATTTTTTATTAGTTGATTTTTTATTAGTTGATTTTTTTTTGTTAATTGATTTTTTTATTAGTTGATTTTTTTTATTAGTTGATTTTTTGATTAGTTGATTTTTTTTTATTAGTTGATTTTTTTTATTAATTGATTTTTTTATTAGTTGATTTTTTATTAGTTGATTTTTTTTTTGTTAATTGATTTTTTTATTAGTTGATTTTTTTTATTAGTTGATTTTTTTATTAGTTGATTTGTTTTTATTAGTTGATTTTTTATTAGTTGATTTTTTTATTAGTTGATTTTTTATTAGTTGATTTTTTTTTGTTAATTGATTTTTTTATTAGTTGATTTTTTTTATTAGTTGATTTTTTGATTAGTTGATTTTTTTTTATTAGTTGATTTTTTTTATTAATTGATTTTTTTATTAGTTGATTTTTTGTTAATTGATTTTTTTTATTAGTTGATTTTTTTATTAGTTGATTTTTTGTTAATTGATTTTTTTTATTAGTTGATTTTTTTTATTAGTTGATTTTTTTTTATTAATTGATTTTTTTATTAGTTGATTTTTTGTTAATTGATTTTTTTATTATTTGATTTTTTTTTATTAGTTGATTTTTTTATTAAGTCCGGCTGATTTCTCAACTATTTCTCTTCGATTTCACCAACTCTGTCTTTTTGATCGGACGGAAAGAGGGGCATATATAATTGTTGTTTTTTTTTTTTCGGTATTTTTTTCCCCCCTTCTTATAACTCTCTTCTTAAAATCCGTAATCCTAAACATTTTCAGGTTCTGATGTGGAAAACCTTTTCACACATTCAGTCAAAAATTATTTTTCTCTAAAATTTCTTATACCTAAATGACATAGCAACAATACGACGGCTGGTGTAAAGAGGTAATATTTAATTAACGCGTGCGTTAACTTTTTTTTTTTTTTGCAAAGAAGTCATGGCTTATCAAGGTGTGAAAACCATTCGAGGATAAGGCTGAGTTTCATATAGTCGGTGAGATAATAGTGATCGTTAACGGTGGAAATTGGGTAGAATTTGATTATTTAAGAGAGCAGCTCAACAAGAACTTGTTGGCCTTGGATTTTACAACGAACATGTTGTAGTTAGGTGGAAAGCAGCCATGAAGTATAGAGTTTAACAGGAGGGCAGTTCTAGGAAAGACACTCTGTTCATGGAATTTGTGTTTAGTTTTAGGCTCTGCTAAAAAGTAATGGAAATTGTTGACAGTGTAGCGAGACGAGTGCTGTGAATGTCTTGCAGAGGAACCATAAGGTGACAATCAGATGAGAGCTTGCCGTGAAAACAATGATACTGAGATATACTCGCAACGTCTTTTGTGGGGAAAAGGTTGTAAGGAGGATAAAAGCACACCGCTTACTAGATTTCGAAGCCAGTCTTAAACCTTGTCAAAGCAGGAAATGATGTGTCAACAGTATTGCATCTTGGGACGTACTAGACTCTTACTAGATGATTGCGTTGGGAGTGGGGTACTTTATGGATCGGTTGAATGATCCAACTATTTTTTCAGCGATCTTGGCAACGGATCTAATGTAAGTCTTCTTTTCCAAGTCAGGGAGAAGGTTAATCCCAGGAGTTTGTCCTAGCAGGGTCCTTCCTTGCGACAAGAGTCGTTCATTTCAATTTGGACCAAATGAGCAGCAAAGCGTTCCTGGTGAAAACATAGCAACTTTGTTTGTGACGAACTAAAATTAATCAGCCACCTCTTTGCAACACGTGCTCAATGTCGGAGGAGGAGACTACGAAAAATCTTTGTTATTTCTGACCTTTAAAGTGTTGCTGTAGATGATAATGTCTTCTGCATAAATGTCGACGAATGATCTTAGACTGTGATTTGTGAGATGGTTGACGGAGATCAAAAGGAAAATTGAGCGCAAGATAAACACTTAAGGCACACCAGCATTGATAATTCTGGCCATAGAAGGCTTATTCTATAAACTTATCAGAGAGAAAATATTAGTATTAATTTGAGATAGTGCCTGTTAGAATGGTTTTATATTAGGAAGCACATCTTTTACTTTTACACTTGCTTCGTAATTTCTTCAGACGTGTCTTTCTTCTATCTTTAAAGAATTTAATCGATTTTTGCCGATGTTTGAACATTATTTTCAGCAACTCCGTCGTATATTTGCAGCTTTCAAAAATGAAGATATTTCAAAGTTGAAACTTTGAAACTTACAAATAAATCAATAAGTGACTCATGGTTTGTTTATGTGCTTGAAATGTTCAGAGACGCCTGTGTCTATTTCCATATTCAATTCCAGCGTATTCATTTATTTGTTCGCCATTGAAAAGAAAAACGTCAGTAAAAGTTTCGTTTTTTTTTTACACATTTTACTTTTAAATTCTGATGACTGATTGAAAACGATTTTTTTTAAATAATGGCTGCACTCATTTCAAAATGATGGCGACTGTCAAGAAAACCAATCGATTCTCGGGTATGCGGAATTGTTTTTTTTGTTTTTTTTTTCAATCTTGTCGGTACGTGAATTCGATTCAGAACTTTAATTATATTTTTACTGCTTGTAATTGGTCTATCATTTTGTAGCATTGAATAAAGATGCGGTTTTCATTTTCATCTATTACTATTTTATTGTACTTTACTTTAAGATATATGCATCGAATTTTTTTCTTAGTTTTTTATATAAAAACAAAGAATTAGAAATAATAAGCATTTTTAATCAAAATGTTCATTTGCCATACTTTAAATACACATACACACATACAATAAACACACTAATATATACATATATATATATATATATATATATATAATCAAAATTAAATCATCTGAAAGAAAAAGTAAAAGGATCCAGAAAAATTGTCATTGTAAGGCTAAAAATCAAATATAGAAAAAATTATATAAAGTTGAGTTTTTCTCACTTTGATATTGATATTAAAAGTCTACTTTTTCTGTTTAAAGATTATTGAAACGAAATTCTTAATTTATTCAGTCATGGGTATGTAAGCGACTACATAAGGGATAACTAATTTTAATATTCTTCTAAAAACGAACGTTCATTAATTATTTATTTTTTCTTTTTGTTTTCTTATTAGACGATTGGTTTCATTTAACAATTATTAACGAAATCCCATTTATGTATGTTCTCTACATTCTACGTAGTTGCGTAGAACTTTAGATCAAAAACGTTCTAGCACACGGAAATGCTATTATATATATATATATATATATATATATATATATATATATATATATATATATATATATATATATATATATATATATATATATGAACGAAGTGATGTGTAAAAGAAATATTTAGTTTTTTAAACACTAAGAAAATCTGCAGTTTAAATTTTATGAATAATTACTACATCCGCATATTGCATACTTGTGTCATTTCAACTTGTATCATTTTCACTTGTATCATTATAATTCGTATCATTTATAACTTGTATCATTCCAACTTGTATCATTTATAATTTGTATCATTTCAACTTGTATTATTTCAACTTGTATCATTTATAATGGTATCATTTCAACTTGCCTCATTTCACCTTGTATCATTTATAATTTGTATCATTTATAATTTGTATCATATCAACTTGTATCATTTCAACTTGTATCATTTCAACTTGTATCATTTCAACTTGTATCATTTATAATTTGTATCATTTATAATTTGTATCATATCAACTTGTATCATATCAACTTGTGTCATATCAACTTGTATCATTTCAACTTGTATCATTTTCACTTGTATCATTATGACTTGTATCATTTATAAGTTGTATCATTTTAACTTGTATTAATTCAACTTGTATCGTTCCAACTTGTATCATTTCAACTTGTATCATTCTCTTATTTAATGAAAGATAGTTCATTATGACGGCTTGAATTACCTGAGATTGTCTTCGACTCTTTAAGAAAGAACTGTAAAAGTTTTGTTCCAAAATAGACATGAATTGAGATGATCGGATCCATCTTACTACAGATGTGTCCATTTTCGTATTTAGTGATGAAAATTTCTATTTCAAACTTGTTTATATAATGACCGACCAACGGACCTTCATTTTGAAAAGATGCGTCCAACACGTATATTGAATCTGCGCGTTTAGCGTAAAAAAATCTATCTGAAGTAAAAACGTATCAGAAAGACCGACCTATCTGATAAGGTTTTTGCGGTACGCAACGACGTATCTTAAAATGTATTTGGCACCTCTTCCCTCTCCCTCATTGTTTTTCTTTTACAGCTGGCATTTTTTTGTTGTTGTTGTTGTTGTTGTTGTTGTTGATTCCGCTCGTTTTTCTGACTTCTCGATTTGCCATTTTTAGGCAGAAATTCGATTATTATCAACGCCTCCCTTTTAACAGAATGTTATTTTGTAGAGAGAGGGATTCTGGACAATCTTTTATCAAAGATTTCCGACTGCTCATAAAGTTTGGATGCAAAAACTATTCTGATTTGACAGTATAAGAGTTTTTCATATTGTTGGCCTCGGTGGATTTTATCGCCGCTGATTTTAGACGGTTTGATATTTATACATAATTCATGTTCTGATTTTACTTTAAGTGGAAATGTCTTAAGAGAGTTTTCATACACATTCACACACACACACACACATATATATATATATATATATATATATATATATATATATATATATGTGTGTGTGTGTGTGTGTATATATATATATATATATATATATATATATATATATATATATATATATATATATATATATATATATGGTTTTATAGCTTGGTTTCCTAGATGTAGATTCACTGAAACTCCTGTGTTTATTAAAGAGTGCCCAATGGAAAACAGCAGGTATATAGTATGTTTGTTATACAAACACTATTGGTTACATATGTGCATACATGTTTCAGCAAAATCTTAATTAAAAGGAACCCACCTCATTACACCTTTTTCGGTCTGATGAGGTGGGTCTCTCTAAATTGAGATTTTACTGAAATATGTATGTACATATGAACCAATAGTGTTTGTATAATAAACATACTATATATATATATATATATATATATATATATATATATATATATAAATATATATAGCCAGTAGAGTTTAGTTTCCTAGAAGTACATCCAATGAAACAACATGTGTCTACCAAAATAGTGCTCAATGAGTGAACAGAGTAGGTATATTAATTTTATTTATACAAACATTAATGGCTACATATGTGCATACATGTTTCTTTAATCACCCACGTTGGGGGATTACGTCTTCAGGCCAAGAATTACCGTCGAAAGTGATATTCCAACCAAATACATTTTCCTATTTCGTTTATCAAGTCAGAATTCAACCTGGGTGGGAGTCATAAAAACGGTTAGAGGACAAGTGAGGTCTTTGAAGATAGTACACGTCTTTTTCGCTTCCCTTTCCCCCATCCAACCTATCCTTTGGTTTATGGCATAAGGTACTTGAGAATTTAGTTTTTTTGTCTTGGAGTCTGTAAATTAAGAACATTAGCTATGGTCAACTAATTACTGACCGGTGCCTTTCAATCTACATCCATCCAAACATACATGCAACACACACACAGCACACACATACACAGACACCGCCACACACACACACTCACGTTAATACATATATTCAAAAGCGAATCTATGCTGTTCGCTTTTATTTTACTCAAAACACACGTACTGAAACTAGGCAATAACTCTAAACTACGCATGAATAAAGTTAAAACGTACAATAAGGTAAATAAACCAAAACAAAAAATAAATAAAGATAAATAAAAACAAAATAAAAACAAATAAACAAACAAAATATGAATAAACATAAAACACGAAATTTATCTAAACCCCACATGTACATATATATATTAATACATCAATATACTTATAAACGCCTACACTTTGCTACACCCGCGCATATATACACACACACATACAGACATACAGAGACAAATAATGGCATTTTTCTTTACTTCAGTAGCGTGGTAACCCCTTCATATATGAAATAGTATGCTTCTACACTCCAGACGGGTGTGTGTATATATATATACACACACATACATACATACATACATACATACATACATATATATACACATATATATACATATATATACACATACACACACAGATACATATATAAACATACATATAGACAACATTCGGACATCCATACATTCTTGTAATCTATATTGTTACAACAATCATATACGAGACAGCCTATTCTAATAGTTCAGAAATATATATGCATATACATACATATACATACATACACACATACAAATACATGCATATACAAACATACACACAGATATATAGATACACACACATATATATATACATATATATACAAACATACATGCATGCATAAAATACACTTATACATACATACTCACACAAATATAGACATATATATATACATGTACCCTGCCATCAAATGATACATCTAAAGTAGAAACAGACATGAATACATTTACTATATAAATTCCCCTTTCCTATCAAACTCCACACGCATAGTTATATTTCATGGCCCCACCCGCTTGTTACATTTCCTAAGTTGTAGATTTTTTTCGTAAAAATATATACTACGTAAAAATTTATATTGAATTCAGCATGAAGTTCATAGGCCTATCTTCATATTAAGCAAGCACTCTTTCGATGGTTAGGCAGATATACATAAGATGTATAACGATACAATAATAATATAATAACACATGACAGAAATCAGAGTATTTAGGTTATACAAACTGAGTATACAAGCTTATATATTGTAGTACTTACCTTCATCTTTATTTATTCACCCTAATTTCTTTATCCCCTTTTCTTTCATTCACCCTTCATGAATTACTTTCTTTCATCTATGTATTCATTTATCCTTTTTTTTTTAAATTAATATTCCTACCCAGGTATATAAAGATCATATATCCATACATGCATACACCCAAAAATACCCATATGCATACATTATTACGAAGTTCACCCAAAACAATCTATTACTCGTTTGGTTCAAATATACCTTCATACAGGTACTTATTTAGGTTAGTAATATTATAACTGTTTGAGGAAGTAGAATATTAAGCGACTTACGTAATCCATATGGGTATGATCATAGTTGCGACCTCACTTATCCTCTTTGTGGGGGGGAGGTTATTTGATGGGGGTTAGTTGTACTTATAGTTGTTCTGGTCTACTAATTTAGAGTTTTTAAGTGCGTGTATTCTGAAATGTTTGCAGGATATAGCAGTTTCTTGTTTAATATTCAATAATTTTTCTCTGTCTTTAAACCTAGTTATCTCAAGTTTTTCTGATAAGCATAATGGACATGGTGAGATCAATGAGTGGCAAGTATTGGCCCTCCTAATAATCTTCCATTCTATACTAGGTGTTTTATTTTCTCTAACTAATTTCCAGTAATATAACGATAAGGAAGTGTCCTTTTCATATGTTTGATTACTCATCGAGCGTGTATGTCCATAGAATCTATTTTTGAAAGTCATTTGGGTACTCCCTATGTAGAATCTTTCGTCCCTTGGGTTCTCTACCGGGAATATTCTAGCTTGGTATACCACTGATGAGGTTAGACATTCATTTTTTATTGGGCATTCCTCAGGCTTTTTACAGTTACATTTATTCACCGCAGTGTTTGCACTAGTATTTTCACTTTCTCTATTAGTCGTCTTTAAAATTCTTCCATTATGCTTTTTTATAATCCTTTCTAAGTTATCACTACAGCTATAACTTAATTTTAATGTATTTTTATTAAATATTTTATGTAATATATTATTTGGTGGGAAATGCTTGTTAATAAGTTGTAAAAATTTTGTACCAAGTTTTGTTTTCAACATAATATTATAATATATATATATGTATGTATGTATATATATATATATATATATATATATATATATATATATATATATATATATATATATATATATATATATATATATATATATATATACATACTAAAAAGAAGAGTCAACGTTGATCGGGACTGAGAATCAACGAATGTTTCTTATTTTCAATATTTTTGTTGTCATCGAAATTGGTGAAATCGAACTTTTTTGTTCAATCAAATCGATAGATTGCTTGCTCTAGTCGAGGACCGACCGCGTTGAATTAAGAGGTAGCTTCACAATATATTGTAGTCTAAATTGAAATAACTGTTGATTTTATTGAAAAAAAAATTAATGGCTTGAATTAAAGTTTAAAATGCAAAGTAAAGTATCATGGTTCAATTGTGCTCTGAACGGAAACATTGATTTCAAACGCAACCTTGTCTTATTAAATAATCTACTGTTAGTTTTATACGCCGGGCCATTCTGCTTATGCGGTGATAAAACTTCTAAAATGCATTTGTAGCGTTAGCTATTACTTTTTATATATAAGTTTATATATATATATATATTGTGTAATAATGTATATACATGCATATATACACGTATATGCACATATATACGCGTATGTGTGTGTAATATTGCACACAAGAAAATGTAAAACAAAATTTACATTATTCATTAGTTCATCAAATCTTTAAAACAAGTAATATAGTGAAAGTTTTTTTCTTATTCTACTGAGTTTAAAAAATTAAGATTTTTTCTTCAGTAAAAATAACGAGTATTACGAGGATGCATAAATTTGCAAACTTTGAAAATTGTAAATCAGATTATAAATAGTAAATGTAAATTGACGATGAAACCCAAATAAAAAAATCCGATCAGCGAATTATATAGATAGACAGAAAGATAGATAAATATAAATATATATTCTATATATAAATAAATATATAGAGAAAAAAAGGAAGAGACATTTTTTGATAACATGAATAGATTAGCCCAATTAATCTGGAACAAATAACTAGACCCAATATCTGGAATATTTTTTGTTCTTGTGATTAAGGGAGGTGGTTTTTGACCGACATTGCTGGGGAGGCATGATTTAATATGCTGTTTTGTTTTTACATTCCTCGAAATTCATGGTCAACAACAGATGATCCCTAAAATAACATTTGGACTATTGTTAATTCGAGAAAGCAAGAAATGAAATGACTCACTGACAAAATAATTTTCCAACGAAGGATTAATGCTTTTAATTTATTATTTTTTATAGTTTTAAAAGTTAAAAACTTCCAACACACACATATATATATCTGTAGTAGAAATTTAGAAGGCTATCACAATGAGAGGAATGAGATATAGTCGGTGTTGATGAGAGAAGAAGAAAACAAGTGGCGATTTACAAATCAATAAGTACACACATATGTATCTATATATACATAGATTTATTCAATTGTATTAAGTATAGATGTCTTACTTGTTATGTCTGTGACAATATACATAATATATTTCGGGAAAAATTCCCCTTTTTAAATGGTGGACGTGACAGATCGATTCAAAACATGCTAGATGATGAAGATGAAGTGAAAAACGAATTGGGATATTGCCACAGACATAACAAGTAAGACATTTGTATTTAATACAACTGAATAAATATATGTATATATAGACATATATGTATGTACTTATTGATTTGTAAATCGCCGCTTGTTTTCGTCTTCTCTCATCAACACCGACTATATCTCATTCCTCACATTGTGATAGCCTTCTAAATCTCTACTACATACCACACAATGATTCAAGCAAACTACATATCAATTATATATATATATATATATATATATATATATATATATATATATATATATATTAGTAGGAACAGAGTTGTAAAGTAGAAATTTACAAATAGTTTTTATTATTCGGCAGAATATGCCAAAACTGATGTGCTAGGTGATCTTTAATCCGCAGAGTTTCAAATAATACTAATTCTTCTCATCAGAGGATAAACTGTCAGCAAAATAATCATTATTAGCATTTTTGTGTATTTTCTGGTTACTGCATAAGATGAAACTAAAATTTTATGGGTTTTAGTCACAAAACTTAAAAAAACATAAGAATATAATTATGGAAAACAGTTCATGCAAACAGTTCATTCAGAATTCAATATTAAAACAAAAAACAACCAACTGTATATAAAGAAATATATATATATATAAAATATAAATAATTATTATTAAATAAATTGGATAAAAAAGAAATTAACAATAAAAACCTTAATTATATTAAATTAAAATGCTATCAACAAGTTCCGGGGTATTGTTTGCTGCGAGACTGTTACTGTTTACAATAGCACGTTTGAACCAAAGTCAAATTAATATCTGACGATGAGATCTTTCTCGAAATATTATATAACACGGATATACCACCAGACCGACTTTTCCAGGTAATCACGGTGAAAATATAAATATAATGTGTATATGAAATACATGAATATGTATACGTGTATTTGTAAGTTGTGTTAATAAAATTTTCTCACCTACTTCAGCTTGTGTCTTTCCATTACCTCTGCATTGTACCGCCTTCTACACATTTCATTTAAATATATATATATATATATATATATCAAATCGAATGTAAAAATATGGATAGCTTCTTTATATAGAGATTTATCAAGACACAAGAAGCTCAACATATGAGGGTGGAGCATAAATATATAAAGAAAGTATCGACAAAATAAAGTCAAAATATGGTGCATACGAATTTATATTTACTTTTTATTTATATGTTAGTTCAATAATGCTTAGTTATAAAATGCATCTATAATCCTGCTTCGCATTAATGTTGTTTCCCTCATTAAATTGACATATAATTAAAAAAAGGTAAATATAAATTCATAAACCCTTTTACTCATTTGATATTGTCCATAAATTCTTTACTTCATTACACACACACACACACACACACACACACATAAATATATATTTATAATCTCAGTTTAATAGCAACCAATGGAGTTTTTCACATATGTTATTTTTATATACAATTTCTGAATTAGTTATCATTTTAAAACGCGTTTTTCGTTCTATCGAATCGTATTATTCGTTTCCGTTCCTACTCTCTGCAGTCATTTTTGCAGGTTTTTCAACCGCATGTACAAAATTCAAATCCGCACGATTTTTTGGTCCAGTTAAAACTAGGCTGAAAAGCTGCCGAGACAGCTCGTGATATCAACGATGCGTTTGGTCCAAGAAACACTAACGAACGTGTTGTAAAACAGCGGTTCAAGATATTTCGCAATTGTGACGAGAGCCTCGAAGATAAAGACGGTCGCGGCCGTCCAACTGCGGTTCATACCGAACATTTGAAAGCCATAATTGAAGCCGATCCTCGTGAAGTTGCTGTTGAACTCGAGGTTGATCACTCAACAGTCGTTTGCCATTTAAAGCAAATAAGGACTTCAAAAAGTTGGATAAATGGGTGCCGCACGAATTGAACGAGAATTAAAAAAATCGTAGTTTTGAGGTGTCTTCTACGCTCTTTCTGCGCAACAAAAACGATTCATTCATTTCTCGAGTGATGTGTGATGAGAAGTGGATGCTTTACGACAACCGGCGACGTTCGATACAGTGGTTGGATGCTGGAAAAGCTCCACAATACTTTCTGAAGCCAAAATTGCACCAAAAAAAGGTTATAGTGACTGTTTGGTCTGCAGCCGATCTCATCTATCACAGCTATCATATTGAAGTCGGTAGAAACGATTAAGGCATCGAAATTGACGAAATGCCCCAGAAGCTCCAACGTATGTGCCCGAGATTGGTCAATTTGAAGGGACCAATTATAACTTTTTCAAGCATCTCGACAACTTCCTATATATATATATATATATATATATATATATATATATATATATATATAGTAAGTTATAAAAATATATGACAGTTAAGCTACACAGAATATTCTGCGTTTTGTCCACGCTAGGATTCGTCAGGCTTATGTGAAGAGTGGTGGTTGTCTGGCGTTTTTATATACGCACATTCTATTGATATTCTAGTTAGCAAATCAGCTTCCTAGTTTCCACTGCGCACTTCTTAATCAGCCAATGAGCAGGCACTTACAGAACAAAGGCACATTTGACCTTAGGTTCAACCCTTCCTTTGTGTGTGCTTTTTTAGCGGGAAGCGTAGATATGTATAGTCATCTGACCTATTTTAAACCTAGGTGTAGTTAAATGTGTTGCTGTTTTTTTATTTATATATATTTTTTAATATTATGTTAGTTTATATATATAATATATATAATGATAATTTATGTATACGTATGTTTATTTTATTTATTTATTTTCTATTGATATTGTTAATTTTAAAATTATTTTGTATCGGTATCCGAGAGTAAAGTTTATCATGTGTACACAGTTGTTTGTTATTTCTCTCCTACAGTTTAATAAATGTTGAGGTTCTTTAAAGTATAGGATAGCTAATTTTTCATGAAGGCATAATCTACGTGGATCGTCTAGGTCTCTACATGTGTTTTATTGTCTTACTATTTTCCATTCGACTACCGGCGAACGTCTGCTTTCTTTGAGTTCCCCGTATTTGTTTGCTAGTGTTGTTTTCATTCGGTGTTTTTTTTTATTTTTGAACGTACTTTTGTGATCATAATATCGGGTGTTGAAATCTAAGGAGGTCATACCCACGTAATATTTCTTGTTATTCGGGTTTTCTTTTGCAAATATTCTGGCCTGGTAAACTATGCTTTTGGTTAGACATTTATTTTGAAGTGGGAAGTTGAATTTATCTTGTTCCTTATTAATATTTTTATTTTTATTTCTACTATGGTTTCGTTGCCCGGAGTTGTTTTTTTAATATTTTTATTATTATTATTATTATTATTATTATTATTATTATTATTATTATTATTATTATTATTATTATTATTATTATTTCTACTAGCTACATATGTGGCTTTTGCGTTAGTTTTATTTTTGTCATGATGTTCACTTTTTATTGTTTATTTTGTTGTTGATTTCATTGCTTTTATTTAATATTTTGTTATTTTGTGCTTTAATTATCATCTCTAACTTTTCGCAGCAGCTGTATGATACTTTAGAGTATTTTTATTAAAAATTTTGTGTAAGGGATTGGTTACGGGGAAGTGCTTTTCGATAAGATCTAGAAATTTCTTGCCAAATTTTGTTTTTTACATTTGATTATATGACGCCGTATTCCAGATTACATTCCTTTTTCTTCTATTTTTGATTTTATTATAGTTATCGGTGTTTTGTTGCTTATATTTTTGTATCCACTATTTTTAGGTCTGTTTCGTAGATATTGTCTGACCTGTTAAATACACTTTCAACGCTTCAGTTATTGCTGAGTCTACTTATGATCGAGTTAGGAATAATTGATGGTGAGTGATCTTTTAAGTAGGTTCATATGTGTTTTTATCTAAATTTAACGTGACGTCCATGAAGTTTGTTATTTTATGTTAGCTAGTACGTCTACTTTTAGGTCTAAGTTTTCATCTCCTTGTGTATGATTTTCTTAAAGTTATCCCCCTTGACTTTGTTGGAGTCTTTTATTATAGCTAATCCACCATCTCTATAAAGACCGATACCTGTAGTATCAAATATGCTTGTGAGGGTATATAGAATGAATAATTCCGCAAGATCTAATGCCTCTACATCAGAATATATATATATATATATATATATATATATATATATATATATATATATATATATATATATATATGGTGGCGCCAAAAAGAAAGTCCGCACTTCTCATTTTTTCAAAAACCGAAAATTTAAGCTAAATTGAATGTAATTGTTTTAAAATACCCATACTTCTTTTAATTCGCCTTTTATTCCTCTGTAATTTTACCTTTTCATATTTGATTTTTAATTGAAGTATCCTAGTGTTCATGTCAATTTAATAACGTTGACTTCAAATCGAGACAGCAAAAAGAAACTCAGCAGCAACAAATGAGCTTAAAATCAGCTTAAAATATACATAATATAATTTAGGTAACAAAGCATTCTAATCGTAATTGTTGTCATTGCAGGTTATACAACGTAATATTTAGTCCACTTTCTCTTAGTGATCGTTAGGAGCTCATTAATCTCCACCTTTCTGGTTTATTTAATCGGGAAATCAGCAGCAGATGTAAATGTGATGAGAAAACGGCAGTGTTCATGATGCCTCTAAATCTGGTCGTTTTAGAGTTACTTCTTACAGGGAAAACAATGCTATCAAGATCCGCAGCCATAGATAAAAACAGAAACGGCTTCCCAAATCCAACAACAGTCTAATCTTGTAAAAAGTGCTCTCTTTCTACAGTTAAAAAGAGATTTACAGTTAAGAAAGAATTTAATTTGTGTGGCTATGTTGCAAGACGCAAGCTAATGATTTTTGTAAAGAACATAAAGCGCTGTTTGGACTTCATCAGATGCAATATAGATCATGACTCTTACTATTAATCGAAAATGATTTTTAGCGACGAAAGCAAGTTCAATAAGCTAGGCAGTAATGGTAGGCAGTACGTCCGTCTAAGGAAAGACAAAGAATTTAATCCTTGGCGCACAGTGTTAACACTGCAAGGTGGTGGAGGTAGAGTTTTAGTGTGGGGCGTTATTAGTGCTAATGGTCAAGGGTCTATCGTTTGCTTGCAAGGTCGGCTTAATTCGACCATGTTCTTTAATATGTTGACTGAGCATTTTCCAACCTACTTTGGCAAGAATTTGGATGATAATCCCATTTTCATGCAGGATAATGCTCCCATTCACACAGCTGGCAATGTCAAGAGGTTCCTTGAAGAGCATGATATTCTGTGTTTGGGTTGGCCTACACAAACTCCAGACCTCAATTCTATCGAAAACGTTTTTTTTGGAAAAATTCATTTTGGCCCAACTAACAAAATAAAGACTTTATTTTAAATATTAACGAAATGAAAACATTCTTTTAAATATTAACAAAATAAAGACTTTATTTTAAATATTAACGAAATGAAAAAATTATTTTAAATATTAACAAAATAAAGAATTTATTTTAAATATTTACAAAATGAAAAAATTCTTTTATATATTAACAAAATAAAGAATTTATTTTAAATATTTACAAAATTAAAAAATTCTTTTATATATTAACAAAATAAAAAAAAATTCTTTTAAATATTAACAAAATAAAGAAGTTTATTTTAAATATTAATAAAATAAAAAATTTATTTTAAATATTAACAAAATAAAGAATTTCTTTTAAATATTAAAAAAATAAAAAATTTCTTATAAATATTAACAAAATAAAAAAATTCTTTTAAATATTAAGAAAATAAAGAATTTATTTTAAATATTAACGAAATGAAAAAATTCTTTTAAATATTAACAAAATAAAGAATTTATTGTAAATATAAACAAAATAAAGAATTTCTTTTAAATATTAACAAAATAAAGAATTTATTTTAAATATTAACAAAATAAAGAATTTATTGTAATTATTAACAAAATAGAAAATTTCTTTTAAATATAAACAAAATAAAGAATTTATTTTAAATATTAACAAAATAAAGAATTTATTGTAAATATTAACAAAATAAAAAAATTCTTTTAAATATAAACAAAATAAAGAATTTATTTTAAATATTAACGACATGAAAAAATTCTTTTAAATATTAACAAAATAAAGAATTTATTGTAAATATTAACAAAATAAAGAATTTCTTTTAAATATAAACAAAATAAAGAATTTATTTTAAATATTAACAAAATAAAGAATTTATTGTAAATATTAACAAAATAAAAAATTTCTTTTAAATATTAACAAAATAAAGAATTTATTTTAAATATTTACAAAATGAAAAAATTCTTTTAAATATTAACAAAATAAAAAAATTCTTTTAAATATTAACAAAATAAATAATTTTATTTTAAATATTAATAAAATAAAAAATTTATTTTAAATATTAACAAAATAAAGAATTTCTTTTAAATATTAACAAAATAAATAATTTATTTTAAATATTAACCAAATGAAAAAATTCTTTTAAATATTAACAAAATAAAGAATTTATTGTAAATATTAACAAAATAAAAAATTTCTTTTAAATATTAACAAAATAAATAATTTATTTTAAATATTTACAAAATGAAAAAATTCTTTTATATATTAACAAAATAACAAAATTCTTTTAAATATTAACAAAATAAAGAATTTTATTTTAAATATTAATAAAATAAAAAATGTATTTTAAATATTAACAAAATAAAGAATTTATTTTAAATATTAACAAAATAAAAAATTTCTTTTAAATATTAACAAAATAAATAATTTATTTTAAATATTAACAAAATAAAGAATTTATTGTAAATATTAACAAAATAAATAATTTCTTTTAATATTAACGAAATAAAAAAATGTATTTTAAATATTAAGAAAATAAAGAATTTATTGTAAATATTAACAAAATAAAGAATTTATTTTAAATATTAACAAAATAAAAAATTTCTTTTAAATATTAAAAAAATAAAGAATTTCTTTTAAATATTAATAAAATAAAAAATTTCTTTTAAATATTGACAAAATGAAAATTTCTTTTAAATATTAACAAAATAAAGAATTTCTTTTAAATATTAACAAAATAAATAATTTCTTTTAAATATTAACAAAATAAAAAATTTCTTTTAAATATTAACAAAATAAAAAATTTATTTTAAATATAAACAAAATAAAAAATTCTTTTAAATATTAACAAAATAAAAAATTCTTCTAAATATTAACAAAATAAAGAATTTATTTTAAATATTAACAAAATAAATAATTTCTTTTAAATACAAAACTGTTTCGTGGAAACCCAATTTTGTTCACGTCATCAAATTCTGAGATCGGTTGCATCACCTTTACCATTTTACAGAATATCATCAAAACAAAAGTTCAACAACAAAATAACAGATCGATGGAACTAAAATTGCCCACGTTACCCAACTCTGGGGGGAGGTAAGAAAAAAATCAGATTTTACTTATCCGAGTGATTATTTTTATGGCCTCTTGCCATTTCCTCTTCTGCCCTTTATGCTATGTCAGGAGCATTCTATTTGCTCCCTGACGCTGGACAGGAATATATTTCTCTCTGCTATATTGGAAAAACTTTTTTCCAGATCGGTACTGGCGACTGCCTTTCAAGGCATATAGCTTAGCGAAAAATATCGGGACTTCCACACATGGATTTTTCCATGTTGATCCTACTTGAAATCAACGGAAACCCCATCACCCAATAGACAATACTCGTGTTTCTTTTCTTAATTTAAAAAAAAACATACATTTAAAATTACATTATACCAATTACAAACATTTACATCAATGAACAACATTTTTTCCACACCAGAAAAAAAAATTCCTAAGAAAAAAACCGTACAATTAGAGAAAACAAAAATTCACATTGGCAGAACGTGTCCATTGTTTTTCACAAAAAGTACACATTGTTTTTCACTAAAAGTACACTGAGTTTACAATTTGCAACACTTTAAATGTGTGTAATTATGTAACATTCGAATTCCATAACAAACATTTTTTCATTGACGTGTTTCTCTTTTAATGTGACATCCTTATTCTCAACCACATTCTCTAAAGTTCATATTTTTCTATTTCTTTTTTCCTTTCTTTCTGTTTTACACATTGGCTGCATTAATATTTTTTCTTTCTTCTGTCTTTTCAATTTTGATATTCAAAATCAACAATTCGTTATCTGTATGTCGATTGAGCTATCTATTTTTTTTTTCGTATTTATTTTTTCTGCACAGAAACGTTCTTTTTTCTTTTCTTCTTTTCTTAATTTAGCCTATAAATCTATCTCTATATAATTTTCATGTGTCTATTTTTCTTCAGATCATTCCTTTCTTTCTTTTTTCCGTTGTGTAGTGTACAATGTTTGTTTGTTTTTTCGTTGTGTCTATATTTTTTTACTATCGTAACCTCCAGGTCCGATTTTTTTCCTTTATATTTTATCTTTATGTCTAGTGTATAATATTTTTTTCCGTTGTGTCTATATATTTTTTTCACCGTGGTAATCTCCAGGATCTATTTTTTCCACACCCACCCTTGTATGTGTGGTCCATGAGCACCAAAAATGTATTTGTTGTATATTTATCTAATAAGGGGGAACGTTGTGTGATCGTCTAGTGGCCCAGTCTATTTGTTCATATGCCGTTGTGTGTGTGTGTGTGTGTGTGTGTGTGTGTGTGTGTGTGTGTGTGTGTGTGTGTGTGTGTGTGTGTGTGTGTGTGTGTGTGTGTGTGTGTGTGTGTGTGTGTGTGTTACATGTATTTTTGAGACATACCTTCATGCGTCGTCGATGTTGGTACACCTGAATTCATCTCATGTCTTGGAGGGGAGACGGAAACCTGTTTGGACGAAGATTCAATCACTCCAAAACGACGAATTGGTTTTATAGTTTTATTCACCTTCCAGATGTCGACCGCAGAGGGATGAAAGTGAATCTCTGGCCTGCGTTGCTTCTTCTTAGTCTCATTTCCACACACGTCAGCGTCCCCCCAGTTAAGGGGAGGAGATAACTGTTAAGCCGTCCGTTGCCTTCTATCAATCTGATCAGCTGACCCTCACTTCAACTCAACGTGTCTATAATATAATTTACTCACCTCCCCCCCTCTCTCTCTCTCTCTCTCTCTCTCTCTCTCTCTCTCTCTCTCTCTCTCTCGCGAGTTTAGTGGTTAAAGTTAAATTCTGATAATCAAAATATAAACATATATATTTGAGTTAAGAATTGTTTGACACTAGTAATATATAGAGGGGAGTTATGTTAGTTTCCTTAATCCATGGATTTTCAATAATGGCCCATATCATCAGAAGAAATGAAATGCGGTTAGCAAAATGTTCAGCTGTGAATAAACACGAATTTTACTTTTCAGCACAAATATTGAAAAAGTTTTTTGGGTGGTGAATAATAATTATAGGACAATAATTATAGGAGAAGGAATTTCATACAACCTGGGCAGTCCATTATCAGAAGGAGTACGATATCTTCCGGGGTATTATTACCAGGTCAGCAGAATAGTGGTCCGGGGGAGAAGGTAGAAATCCCATATAACAAGAATGTATGGTTGCTCCGTACTGTTTTTTCGAAGGGCATAAGAAGCGGCCATATTTGTTGGTGATTTAAATATGTTTTGGTAGATGAGATCCAAAGTCCTTGTCGGTGTGGAGACAGTGTAGCAAATGTTGAATAAACGTTCCATTACATTGCATATATTCTCGTCGGTGATGGAATTTGTACGTTGAGTTATATATGCATATCTCGGGTGCGATAGTCCTCGAAAATTAGTAGGCCTGGATTGAAAAATGTTCGGAGGGATGTTTATTCGATCCGATGTGTTAGACGATTAGCTTTTAATATGATATTATATATATTATAACTATTATGATATATATATATATATATCTATATTTTTATAAAGTAATAGGGTTCGTGTGTTTCTGTCTGTGTGTACAGCTCTCCATCATCAACGAAATATAAAGGAGGTAAGAGGGTAGATCTCTCCTGGTAGAGAAACATTAGAACCCATTTTAGGATGTTTCTGTTATAGGAGACATAAGAATCTGTGCCTAATTTCTTTATATACTATTCTACAAACAACCCCCATATCGAATGACTTATACTCATTTGCATATCACATTATATTAAATCTCTTTAACTAATTACCTCGACCTTATTACATATTGGAAATATTCTAATCATTTCAACTGTACTATTTACAAAATCTATTTAACATTTAATCTATCTTCTATCTTCTATCTATCTATATCTATATCTATCTTCTATATATATCTATAAAAACAGAGATGTGTGTGTGCCACAGACGATTTCTGATTGGTTAATCCAATAATCACATCTCCTAAAAAACAATCGTTTCTACGCTCTTACCTTTACCATAAAATATTATGGCTTTATTTATTGTCCATCTTGGAAGGGTTTAATTTTTTAATAACTTGTTATTTACAAATTAAAAAAATACGAAACTACACGAAATACGCGCACACAAAATACTAAACTACACGAAAAATACTAAACTACGCAAAAAAATACTAAACTACACGAAATACGCGCACACACGCACACACACACGTTCACTACCGTCACGTTGTTATGGCAACCAAACCCGCTGACTTCTTTTTCTCATTTCACTCGTGGTCTTAAATTCATTTCGGGTTTGTATTACTGTACACATAGATTCGAATAAGTTGCCAAAAAACAAATATATAACAAATAAATGTTATCAAAGGCAAATTTTTCATGTTTTTATTCAATTTAACATGTTTATTCAGCTCGAAAAGCATACAGTGTTTACCGATGTATTGGAAAATTCAAGATGGCGGCCGATTCTCTCTTTAACACGGTAAGTTTGGAAAAAGGTGTAATAAATAAAAAACCGGTTAAAATACTGTTAAAAACTCGCTCAATATATGTTACCGTGACATAGGTTGACATATATTCGGCGGGTTTTTAATAGTATTTTGTATAGTTTTTTATTTATAACACCTTTTCCCAAACTTACGGTGTTAAAGAATGTGTGAGACGCCATCTTGAATTTTCCAACACATCGGTAAACACTGTATTCTTTTCGAGCTGAATAAACATGTTAAATTGAATAAAAACACGAAAAATATATCCAGTTTTTATCGGTTTTTTACCTTCTCTGCAGAAGTACAAAAAAAAACAAACAAAAAAAAACGGAAGGTACTTTTACAGAATGTTAAACTAACCCTAACCGATGTTTTATGTTTAGTTTAGGAAAAGTCAGAAGAAATAAAAGTCATTATTGCATGAAATATACGTATTTAGTTGAAGTATTGTTTATGTCAATTCTTTCGAAGAAATTTAGCAAGAATACCTGTAAACCAGGAAATCGGTAAAATGTCATCATGGATGAATACTTGTCTATTATAATTTCTACCCTTGACAAAAACTTAGCCATAACAAAAGAGATTTATTGTTCAGATTGTTTTTGAGATTGATTTCTAAAAAGATATTTTATAAATAAAATCGACTTTAAAATTAAAGACTTAAATTACAATAATTGAATTTAAACATTCTTATTTCAATATTTGGCACATAACACCTGCAAAAATGATCACAATGTCAGGATTTCATTTTATTTCAGAATCGATGGCAAATACTAATATTTAACATTAGTTTATCATTTAAGCCGATAAAAAGCCTTTTTTTTTTTTTTTTCGCGTCATAAAAGGATTTGGAGTTTCCTAATCAACCTTTCGGGTGCAGTTGCACGCTCTCAAAATAACTAAAGTGTTGGCTTTAAAAAAATTGGTTCATTAAAACTAAACAGGTTTAGTTTTAATAAAAAAAAAAAATT
Organism: Euprymna scolopes; assembly: GCF_053919585.1. NCBI lineage: Eukaryota > Metazoa > Mollusca > Cephalopoda > Sepiida > Sepiolidae > Euprymna > Euprymna scolopes. The sequence goes on along the minus strand of NC_136484.1, from coordinate 5,134,691 downwards.
TAAAAAAAATCGCTTTGGTAATTAGATATGTCGTATGGTTATCCCTAATCGCTGAATAAAACCGCTAACGAGTTGAATGATTACGACATAAAATTAAACTCGGGTTCCTGAAACGGAAACTTCGTTTGTTTTTGTTTTTTTCTTATCAATATATTTACATTGTTATTTTGTTTTCATTTTCAATCATTCGAACAGTTTTCTTTTTCAAGTAATCCAAGTTACAAAATTCCCACTGTTTACTATGCTAAAATCACAATGACTAATGTATACCTATTAACCCTTATCCTTGAGTGGCCTCTGGGCCTTGATAAGTGGTGACACCCATGTAAAAAAAAAAAAAAAAAAAATCACTCGAACAGTTTTCTTTTTATAATGTACAGTTTTAAAAGTTTAAAAACGATATAGTTTTTACTTCAGGAAAATTAATGGGTCAGTTTTTACGATGTGCCCTGTTAAAATACTGTTAAAAACTCGCTCAATATATGTTACCGTGACATAGGTTGACATATATTCGGCGGGTTTTTAATAGTATTTTGTATAGTTTTTTATTTATAACACCTTTTCCCAAACTTACGGTGTTAAAGAGGGTGTGAGACGCCATCTTGAATTTTCCAACACATCGGTAAACACTGTATGTTTTTCGAGCTGAATAAATATATTACATTGAATAAAAACACAAAAAAGATATCCAGTTAGGTAGAAAAGTAACTTATCTTGCCTTTAATAACATATATTTATATATTTGTTTTTGACTATTTTTTCGAATCTATGTGTACAGTAATCTTGCCAGGATGCGGAGGAAAATGAATGAAGGGGGAGGGGAATAAAATAAAAACATTTTGGAAACAGAGTAAGTTTGAAAGAATTGCTTTGCACAGAAAGAAATTAATGAAAAAATAAAATTAAATTTCTTTTCTTTCTTGATTTTTTTTTTAGTTTTTTATGAAAAAGGAAGTCAAAATTAAGACTATAAAAAACAATTTTTATTAAGAGCGAACCTCAGTCGTCAGGTCTGTAAAAAAAAGACGTGGAATAATAAATGTTTTCTAATACAAATTGTTTTTACTTATGTGTTCATTTGTCTCTTTGAAGTTCGTTTGTTTAATATATCGGTTTGCAATATAATTTTGTCATTCTGTCAGACTCAAATTTTAAATCTATATATCTATAAAAGTGAAAGTGTGTGTGTGTGTGTGTGTGTGTGTGTGTCTGTGTACATTTCCCTACGAAATAACTCTGTCAATTTTTAGTCTACAGACTCGAAATTTGATATACAGGGTACTGAGATTTGGAAAAATCTATGTGATCGGTTTTTAGCCAGAAATTTGGCGATTAAGGGGTCAAAGTTCAACGATTTGAGCTTTGAGAACTCTACCAAACTTCTCCGACAATTTTGGGTCTACACACTTTAAATTTTAGATATAGCTTCCGTGGACATGGATCTAACTTAATAACTTGATTTGAGCCCAAAACAATAAATTTTCAGAGGTCATAATAGGGGTCAAAGTTTAAAAAATTACCCCCTTTTTTTTTGCTCAGCATACACCTCCAAACACCCGGGCAACGCCGGGCACCCATGCTAGTATATATATATATATATATATATATATATATATATATATATATATATATAGAGAGAGAGAGAGAGAGAGAGAGAGAGAGAGAGAGAGAGAGAAGGTGGGGTGGAAGTGGCTTGGTGACGACAAATGACAACTCGGTCAGCTCTTTCTCGTTCTGATCTCTTTATCCTGCTTTGGCATTTGTTCATATTGACAATTTCTCGTCAGGAATTCGTTTGATTTTCCCAGCCGAGACCAAAGCATTATGATTGCTGATTGTTTCGAATATCGGTCAGTCTCAAGAATACTGATTTTACAATGTCTGCACATTCTTCCTACATTGTAACTCCGCTTGAAATGTCTCTTTAGAATTCACTGCATGTGTGGACAACCAGCGATAATTCTGACGTTACCTAGCTCAGTATGCAACAAGAAGCATTCCCACTGATGCAAAACCACAATGAGTAAATACAAAATATATTTACTTTTATCTGAAATTAATCTGTTATTGTCAGATAATGTGTGTTGGATGCAGATCAAAACGAACGGATCAGGGCCGTTCGTTGCTGTTGCAAATTAGCAGCTGGCACTCGGCTTGCAAGGTCACTGATGAAACAATATTTAGAAGTGAGTGTGCAAAAATAAGGTTAATATAAAGTATACATTACATACTATTATAATTTAGGTTGGAGCATCGTGTACAGGAAGTTCTGTCAAAAACAGGAAGTTGCTAATGAGACTTGGCATCTTTATCTTTTCTTTAAATCACGAGGGAAAGCGATCGTGTTTGAGACTAGACGCTTACTTGAATCGACCCCCATCAATTAAGAATATGTTAGGGTATTATATGCGTATAACACACATCTCTTTTGTAAAGAAAAACAAAACTTTAAAACGAAAGTTACATGCTAAATGATTTTGTGCTCTTCAACAACCGCTGTTATTAAAAAGAAGAAAACAACGAAATATAAGAAGAAATTAATTACTGCTACGTGTTATCTACACAACTAGATTCCAACTGTTTACGTAACAAGCCACCATCCGTATAACCTGCTACATTGAAGACGAAATAATCGACTCCTCCATCGAGTGTTGCTCTAGTACTGTGTTCTTTATACAAAGCCTGCTATAATCTTATGGCCACCCACCTAAGTATGACTCTGCTCAAAGTCACTTAACTCCAGTGATTTTTAGGGAACCGGTGTGTCGGCGAGATTAGAGCCGATGCAATTGTTTAAATGTGAAAAGTCGGTCGTTTGGCGCGATCGTTTTGCTAGATTGCAAAACTGGCGGCCAAACACAATTTACCGCTTCCAGTTTGGCCGATAGCCAATGGTGACCATGGCAGATAATATTGTAGATTTTACACACTTTTAGACAATTCTTCTTTCTTTTCACGATAAAAATCTATTTGTCTTTCATCTGAAAGAGGCTGTTTGCCGCCATCGTGCTTCATTTTGGCTTATTCCCAATGCTAATAATTTGAGATTAACAAAAGTATAACTGCACTTCTGTTAGCGATAACATCTGACCAATATAATGAAGTAATTTCAGCACAATTGTTAAATAATAGGTTTTCGTGTCATATCCATGGCTTGAACTAGTTTATACCAAATAGATTATTTTTATTTAGACATGAAATGAAAAAACCGGCGTTGCCCGAAATTCATTGACGAAAACTCGCGTTCCTGGGTTATAACATTGGATTACCTTTACTTTATTTACTTTATTTATGATACTGAGTTTTAGTATGATTAAATTAATGGAAATAGTATTTCGACAAGATAGAGAGATAAAAAAGGAACAAACCAATTCGCACATCCATCAATGTTTCGTCTTTATTGTAAGACTTCTTCTGGATGAATGAAGTGAAAAACATACTAGTATAATTAATTTTATTTAATGCGGACTATTATCCTCATCTTTTTCTTAGTTGTTTCACGAAGTTTCGGCCAACTATTCCTCTGGCCTTCGTCAGGTGGTAACCGCGACAGGATAGGTACTTGAATTTCCTAACCGCATCCACTGCAATTACTGCTTTCCGTAGTTGTTGCCCTCGGGGCCCGTGGCGCAGTTGATAGAGACGTTGAATCTCTACGTTCAAAGTGAGAATTGCCTGAAGATAGCGGTTTCAATCCTACCCAAAAACCGGCCAGAGGCTTATTTGGCAAAAACGTGGTGAGACGCCAACAACTACGGAAGGCAGTAATTTCAGTAAATGCAGTCAAGAGATCAGAGTTCCTATCCCGTCGCGGTTACCACCCGACGAAGACCAGAGGAATAGTTGGCTGAAATGTAGTGAAACAACTAATAAAAAAGATGAGGATAATAGTCAGCAATAAATAAAATTAATAAATAATACTCATCTCAATAATGAATTCTAATTAAATAACACACACACACACATACATATATATATATATATATATATATATATATATATATATATATATATACCAGTAAAATACAATTAAATAATATATATATATATATATATATATATATATATATATATATATATATACCAGTACTTGAAAATATATTTGTTGTAATGGAAAGTATAAATTTGTTCTATTTCAGAACGACTTTTGTCGTTCTGAAATAGAAAAAAAAGAAGCTTATATTGATGTGAAAGAGAGTAAGATTTTTTAACGTCATATTGCCGTTAATATATTTTAAAAGATATGATGTAATCTATGTCCTTTTTGGAATAAAAATTGTCGTTATAATTCAAATGTGGATGTGTCACTGAAATACTTCATTTCAATATAAAGCTACAAAGCAACATTAATTGAAAATCGTTAAGTTTATAGACTTTACCACTTTCGTCTCACACACACACACACACACGCACGCGCGCGGCTTTTTTTCAATGGGGACCCCTGTGTACCCCAGGCCTGGAACACCTCATCGCCGTTTTTTTTTTTTTACGAGGAAAATGTGCCACGTTGTATCACTCATTGAGCTTTAGTTAGATTGTTTGGACCAGGAAAATACGAGTTTGTAAAGTCATTTGAATATTTTAAATAAAATTCACAGTTGTTGTATTCACTATAATACTCCTTCCCCCCCCCCTCTCTCTCTCTTTCTCTCTCTTTCTTTCTTTCTCTTTCTTTCTCTCTCTCCCATATATATATATATAGATAAGAGAGATCAGAACAGACATATTAAAACATATACTCACACACGCACACACACACACACACACACACACACACACCACAAATTCATGATAATGCCAATTTTTCAAACCGACAACTATTTCTCTCTGCCAACACAATAAAGCAACTCCATAACAAAATTAACTTCTGCATTAAACAAATCTTAATAATTACATGCATACGCAAGTGAAATGCATAACACACTTGTGTACACACATGTTTACACCTGTACACGCACACACACGGATAAGAACAGGCACATTAAAACACTCACTCACACACATATGCATGTGAAAAGAGAAATGAGGGATAATACCATTTCTTAAATTAATAATTGATGATGGTCATTCAGGGCCCCAATAAAACATACACATTTAAGAATAAAGAACACGTATTGAAAAACACACGCACCCTCACACACGTTTTCTTTCCGCCCTCACACATATATACGCACACGCATATAAAAGACAGGAATCATGAAACATAAAAAAAAAAAAAAACTCTTGTTCGACCTGACTACCGACGCAAATTTGAAATTTAATTTAGATCTTAACAATCCTTACAAATCACATTTTATTCAGTCAGGGAAATATTGTGTCTCACAATGGTTTCCCAAAAACCACCATTTTTTTTTTTTACAAAATAATATCTGACGAGAGCAAAAAATGTTGAAAAAGCTTCATAATCATCTAAATATGTATACACCAAACTTTTTTTACAAGGTGGTCACCACTTATCAAGGCCCGGAAGCCACTCAGGGATAAGGGTTATTGTAAGTACAGTACGTTAGTGCGGATATTTAAAGTGTCTACGTAAGGGGGCGGTTCATCAGGAATTTGTTTACGTTGGACTTGAAGACATCCAAGTTGTAGTCAGGAGGGAAGCAGGTAGATGGAACAGTTCCACAGGCGTGCAGTTCTAAGAAAGAAGCTTTGTTCATGGAATCTACGTTTTGAAAAAAAAATAATAATAATAAACAAAGTATTAAAGCAGCAATATTGATGGCTTGATTCTTGAAATATATATAAATAAAAATAAATCACAGACAAATATTTTTATCATACAAATATGTGGTTTATTCCAAAGAGTAATTTTTTGTATTATTAACTTAAATAAAATTTCAGAAATAAATTGACAAAATGATTCGAAATGTGTTAATTTCGTTTTTACTTTTTGGTAAGAATTAAAATTTTATCAACTCTTCAGAAATAAAATTATTTTGGTAAATTGGTCGACGGTGTAATTACTTTAGACATAATTGAATGATGCGGAAATGATGCACTATATGTAAAGAAAAATGACAATACCATTACAGAAATGCAGAATGGTTGAAAAACATGATGACCTTCGTAAGTTTAAGAAGGAATAAAACAATATAGAAACTCTGAAAAAAGTGCCAAACTTGGGCATCACACAATTCATGGATTCTGATTCAATAAATTTACGACTGTACATGAAAGACTTGCACAGAAACTTAGAATCGAAATCCATATAACATGGATGAGAAATGTAAGTATCACATAAATCGATAAAGATGGTACAAAGAATCTATAGACCGATAACCTGTCTACTAACTAAATGTGAAAACTTAGCCAAACGTAGTGAAGAGATATACCAGAGTTAATAGCTACGAACTTCTCTTCAAAAGACCAAAAATGTGGAAAAGCCACACTGGGCGACATAGCCTGCTATAAAACTATTAGAATTTACTAAAGTACAAACTATAAAAAAAAAAACATGGATCGACCACAAAGAAGTATATAACACGATCTACAAACACAGATAATTGAATAAGTATAGATGTTTAAAATACTGTAACGAAGCGGGGAAACGGTGCACTCTTATGTAACATAGCGCGTATGGGTGTGTGTGAGAAACTCAGCAGCAGCCGTAGAATAGCTGACTATGTAAAATATTAGCAGCAGCGGCTGTCTTAGCACACATGGAAATTAAACAAGTGTCACGGGAAGAAGAGAAAAAGCAAAAAAGAACAGCACGCGGTTGAGCAAGAGAAACAAACTTCGACCGGGGAAGATGGACGTGTGAAGTCGAGGGCAAGAAAGCGACTGCTATGATCGGAATCAGGTGGACGAGAAAGACTTCTAAAAAGCACACATTATATTGCAGAGCGTTGTAAAACACGTGTGTGCGAAAGGACATTTGCAGGATAATAGAATGCATTATTTTGGAAGAACCACGAAGAAATGCTTGTCATATGCTTTGGTTTCTTTGCGACGGTACCAGACAATGTGTGGGTCCGACTGGTTGAAATGTAACGATACGGTTAAAGTGTAACGACCACATTACAATGCCAGATAAAATTATTACGTTCATGAAGAACAAAATGGAAAAAATATAGACGGGAAGTGAAGAGTAGAAGAGATACAGATAATACGTTTGGTAGAAATATTCACTTAACTCCATTACTGTCGCTAAACAACATACTCAAGAGATGCGATTTAGGGTATAAATTTATACACAGGAAAAGACGAGTGATTTTATGAATATGAATAATTTAGAATTTCGGAGGAAATAGTTTAAAATCCCTAATATGTAAAAATGTAAATCGCTCATCAATAATGGACATCGGGTTTAAAAAATGGGCACTACATGTGGTAAAGAAGGGGAAATGCGAAACAGCGAAAGCTCTAGAGCTATTGAATACAGAAATACTAACAGCACTTTATAAATATGATAATTATAAATACGTGAACGCTCTTAAGGTGAGAAATCACCAAATCAAAAAGAGGGTGAATGTGATATTAGAAAAACGACAAAACTTGAAGGTAAATTATGAAACTAATATCTACTCAAGAATTACTACACGCAAATTATGAAGCTGACTCTATACTAAAAAGAAGAAAATAACATGCAAAACAACGCAATTAAAGAACGAAATGTTGGAGATTAGCACACCCAACGTATTAACCGAATTATCTGAGCTGCTTGATGATGATGATGATGATGATGATGATGATGATGATGATGATGATGATGATGATGATGATGATGATGATGATGATGATGATGATGATGATGATGATGATGATGATGATGATGATGATGATGATGATGATGATGATGATGATGATGATGATGATGATGATGATGATGATGATGATGATGATGATGATGATGATGATGATGATGATGATGATGATGATGATGATGATGATGATGATGATGATGATGATGATGATGATGATGATGACGACGACGACGCCGACGACGACGACGACGACGACGACGACGACTACTACTACTACGCTTATCGCTCCGTCCGTTATCATGCTGCGTCCCTAAAAAAGGAAAGTGGAATAATCCAAATAAACCTTGTCACCCCTTAAAAAAAAAAATTTTTTAATAAATAAATAAAAAAATAAAAAAAATGAAAAAATAAAAGGATTAAAAATTGGTGTCGCTGTTGAGGCAAAGCTAATAAAAATGATTTGTCTTTCTTGGCCTTTTTGCTAAGATCAAAGTGTAGTATCTGTTCTTCAGGTGCTACATTTCAATTTCTTCTCTCTCAGTGGAAGAGAAATCCTTTATGACTAAGACAATTTTTCTCCACGTTAAAAAACAACCCTGGTGTCTAAATCTGTCCCGTGGGGAGGCATTGTGAATAGGTACTATGTTTAATGTAACAAAGTTTTAATATTAAAAAAGTAACTCGAAAAAGTTATTTTTGATTTAATTACAAAATGCCCTGGAAATGTCACTTCTGATTAATTATAAAATGCCCTGGAAAATGTCCGTTCTGAGTTTTTTTTTTACTTGCTTCCCCACAAGGGCGGAATTGGACATGAGGTCGGTTAAAAATTTAGGGGGAAACCAGCTCCCCCAAAAGGGGCACTCTGGTCAATAACAAAAATAAAAATTGTATCAGTAATGAAGGATTTCTCCTCCATTAACCAAGACCAAAAAAGGAGGGATATAAGTCACTGGAATGTTGAAACTGATACTACACTCAGAAATTCATGTTGAAGCAATGGTTGCCTAATCCCTAACTAGTTAATGTTTTCATGTATTACTTTCGAAAAGCTGCTGAAACAGTTTATGATTTAAACATTACTTTATTTCAAGTATATTTTAAGCAGTGGGTTACGGGATATGAAGTCAGTCCCGAAAATTACTCAAACTGTTTACGATTTAAACATTACTTTATTTTATGTATATGTTTAACAATGAGGTGGGGGATATTAAATCAGTCCCGAAAATGGGTGAAACCGTTTACGCATTACACATTACTTTATTTAATGTATATTTTTTAAATTGGGGTGGGAAATATAAAGTTGGTTCCGGAAATGGCTGCAACCATTTACGTTTCGGGCATTATTTTATTTCATGTATATTTTTAGCAGTAGGATGGGAGATAAGAAGTCGGTCCCGGAAATGGCTGAAAAAGTTTACGATTTATACATTATTTTATTTCATGTATGTATTCAATAGTGGGGTGGGGATTATAAGTCAGTTCTAGAAATGGCTGAAACAGTTTCCTATTTAGACATTACATTATTTCATGTATATTTCTAGCAGTGGGTTTGGGATATAAAGTCGGTCCCACAAATGGCTGAAACAGTTTACTATTTAGACATTACATTATTTCATGTATATTTTTAGCAGTGGGTTGGGGATATAAAGTCAGTCCCGGAAATGGATGAAACAGTTTACGATTAAAACATTACTTTATTTAATGTATATTTTCAACAGTGGGGTGGCGGACATGAAGTCAGTCCTGGGATTGAATGAAATATGCAAATATATACTATCAGAAAGCGTCGCCCAGTATTGAATGAGATAGGTGGAAAACATATAGTAGCAAAATACCCAGCGTCGGCCCGGATCGAATGAAATAGGTGAACGATATATATTAGCAGAATATGCGGCGTCACCCGGATGAAACATATATACTATGAGAATATCCAGAATTGATTGATTTGTTTGTAATAAAATAATCAGCACAGGCAATATATCAAAGTTATTATTTAAGTAAGGGGGAGCGACATATTGGGTTTAAGTTATGAAATTTATGGTCGAAATTAGTAACATATCCAAGAATTAAGAACAATGATGAAATGTGAGTTACTTGATTGGTGTGTTTGTAATGATATAATAAGCCCAGACAATATATCAAATATGTTATATAAGTAGGAGAGAGAGTCATAATGTGGGTTTTTAATCATAAAAATTATTGTCGAAATTAGTAACATATCCAGGATTATGAACAAAGATCAAATGTGAGTTAATCGAGTGTGTGTTTATAATAAAATACTCAGCCCAGGAAACATATCAAAGTTATTATGTTAGTAAGAGAGAGCGATAAGGATGGTTTAAATTATGAAAAATAATTGTCGAAATTAGTAACATATCCAAGAATTATGAAAAATGATAACATGTTATTTAATGCATTAGTGTGTTTGCAATAAAATAATCAGACCAGACAATATATCAAAGTTATTATTATAGTAATTGGAGTGATGATGTGGGTTAAAATGATGAAAAATGATTGTCGACATTAGTAAAATATCCAAGAATTATGAAAAATGACGAAATGTGAGTTCATTGATTGGTGTGTTTGAAATGAAATAATCATCCCAGATAATATGATAATGTGGGTTAAAAATATTAAACATAATTGTCGAAATGAGTAACATATCCAGGAATTAAGAAAAATGATGAAGTATGAGTTAATTGATAGTTGTGATTTTATGAAATAATCAGCCCAGACAATATACTAAAGTATTTTTTAGTAAGAGAGGGCGACGAGGATGGTTTAAATTATAAAAAAATATTGTCGAAATCACTAACCTATCCAAGAATTACGAAAAATTACGAAATGTGATTTAATTGATTGGTGTGTTTATTATAAAATAATCAGCCTAGACAATATACCAAATTTATTATATAAGTAAAGGGGAAGGAGATAAGGAGGGTTTAAATTATGAAAAATTATTGGCGAAATTAGTAACATATCCAAGAATTACGAAAAAAAATGATGAAATATTAGTTAATTGATTGATATGTTTGTAAGGAAATAATCAGTCTAGACAATATATCAAAGTTATTATTTAGTAAAGAGGGAAGGACGAAAATGTGGGTTAAAATTATGAAAATGATTGTCGAAATAAGTAACATATCCAAGAATTATGAAAAATGATTAAATGTGGTTTCATGCATTAGTGTGTTTGTAATGAAATAATAAGCCCAGACAATATTTCAAAGTTATTAATTTATTAAGAATTGTAATGTGGTAATGTGGGTATAAATTATAAAAACTGATTTTCGAAATTAGTAACATACCCAAGAATTATGAAAAATGATGAAATGGAGGTTAATTTGTGTTTGTAATGAAATAATCAGCCCAGCAAATTTATCAAATTTATTATTTTAGTAAGGTTGTGTGACAACGTTGGTTTAAATTATAAAAAAAATATTGTCGAAATTAGTAACATATCCAAGAATTACGAAAAATTATGAAATGTTAGTTGATTAACGTGTGTGTTTGTAATGAAATAATCAGCCTAGACAATATATCAAAGTAATTATCTTGGTAAGGTGTGCGATATGGTGAGTTTAAATGATGAAAAATTATTGTCAAAATTAGTACCATATTCAAGAATTATTAAAACTGATGAAATGTGAGTTAATTGATGGTTATGTTTTTTATAAAATAATCAGCCGATACAATATATCAATTTTAATATTTTAGTGAAGTAAGGGGCTATAATGTGGGTTGAAATTATGAAAAATTATTATCGAATATAGTAACACATTCAATAATTATCAAAATTGATGAAATGTGAGTTGATTGAATGGTGTGTTTTTAATGAAATAATGAGCCCAGGAAATATACCAAAGTTATTATTTTAGTGAGGAGGCGATACAGTTTTAATAAAAGGGCTAGAATAATATGATTGTGCTTTCATTCATGCTGAACAGAACGCCCACAGAATGCCCAGCAACATTATATATGAAAAATGCTGTTGTGGAATTTCCACAGGTCCCGCTAGTTATTATTATTATTATTATTATTATTATTATTATTATTATTATTATTATTATTATTGGTTCACAAGGAGCTTTCACACAGATCTTCAAAGATCTCTCCTTGATAACAACCTCTGGTGTTCCCTATAAACTGAGTGATAGCAAGTCTCCCTACGTTTCTAGTACATTTGCAAATGACTTTGCATTATTGCAACATAATCTTACCATTGATTTATCACTGGCAGCGGCCATTGGTCTTCACTAGAATTTGAGTGACAATAAGCCTCCCCAAGGTTCATATTTTCCAGCGAGGTTCTGGTCAGTGCTCTCTTCGTTCTTAATGTTTTTTGAGGTGGGGTGATATGACAATAGGAGGATTGGGAGTTAGATGACTTATCGGTATGCCACTTCAACATTTTAGGTTCCGTGTAGCCGTCATATTTTGCTTCTGCAGCAGTTTGTTTGGCCGATTTAAGAAAAAACAGGTAGGAATACTATAAAATAAAACATTTACAATTATGTAAAATATTTGTAGAAGTGTTGACAAAGATAGATCCCCAAATTAGTCTAATGTCTTGACAAATTTTATATATGTATAAAATGGAGTGTTTTAGAATTTTACGTTTTTAGGTTTTTCTTAATGTTTCAGCTGTTTGTTGTATCTTTCCAGTCATTCCTCTGATTTCAATTTCTCCCATTCTTTTTCAAAGTTTTTCGGGATGGTTCCTAGTACTCCTGCTATTATAGGTATTATTTGGACCCTCTTCATCATACATATCCCATCAGTTATCTGGCTAGCTCTGTGTATTTGCTCTGTTTTTCCTTTTCTTTGATATTCACCCTGTCAGCAAAGTTCACGATTTGACAGGAATTTTCTTTCTTGTTAATTATTACGACATCAGGTCTTCTTGCTTGGATGCGGTTTATCTGTTTGTATGTCCATGTCCCAAGTACTGTTGTCGGCTTATGTTTGTACAACTTGTCTGTGCGTTCGAGAGGCAGTTGTTTGCATAATTCCCAGTGTACTGCCCTTCCCACTTGGTCGTGTCTCTTCTTGTATTCCTTTTGGGCCAGTTTGCTGCATTCACTTACTATATGGTTTATCGCTTCGTCTCTTTGTCCACAGAGTCTGCATTTACTGTTTTCTTGTGTTTTGTCGATCTTTACTTTGATGTGGTTGGTTCTAATCAAGTTATCTTGTGCTGTGGTTATCAAGAATTTAGTTTCTCGGCTTAGATGTCCTTTTCGCATTCATGTCCAAGTGTTTTCGTAATTCTCATCTTTTTTCATCCTTATGGATCTTCTGTGTAGTTATTTTTCTTCCCATTTTCCTTTTCTCGTCTTATCCGTTATCTCTATTTTCTGTTTTGTCGATTTTTTTAGTGTCTCTCGCTGCCATGATTATCCTTTCCATGTTTTACGTTTTGTATTTTTCTAATTCTTTGTGTGTGTGTGTGTGTGTGTGTGTGTGTGTGTGTGTGTGTGTGTGTGTGTGTGTGTGTGTCATGCAAACAGTCTTCTATACAAACTAGTCATTTCCCACCTTCTTTCCTTTTCACGTAGAGTCGGTGAACATCGTCCTGTGGGTGTAGCGCGTGGTGTATGGTCATGAGTTTCCTAGTCTTCTTATCGAGAAGTCTCAGTTCTTCTTTTGTTCACCCTATGGACGGTCCTGAGTATCTTACTAGTGATACTATTTATACCTTTTATTAGGTTTCTGCTGTATAATTTTGCTTCTAGAAGTTTTCTTGCTCTCGTGAGGTATTCCTTTCTAATTCTCTTTTTCATTTCTGTGGTTTTTATGGTGTCTGCTTCCAGAACTCCGAGGTATTTATAGGCGTCTTGTTCCCCTAGGGCCCTCATCTCCGTTGGGTAATTCCATGCCTTCTGTTGTCTCCATTTTTTCCTTTCTAATAATTAGTAGTGCGCACTTTTCCATGCGAAACTCCATTTGGATATCCTGGCTAAAGATCCTGGTAGTGTTTATTAGTGTCTCTAGTTCCTTTTCGGTCCTTGCAAAAAGTTTCAGGTCGTTTATGCACATTAGATGGTTCATTTTTTTCCTCTGTATTAGAGAACTTGGCACTTTTTCAGTATATTGTTCAGGGGCATCATGGCTATGATGAATAGCAATAGTGATAGTGAATTTCCTGTGAAAATGTCTCTTTGTATTTTAATTTCTGTTATGTATTATCCATCCGCTGTCAATTCCAGTCTCCATGTTTTCATTGCATTTTCTATTACGTTGATGATCTTGCTTGGTATTTTATACATTTTAAGCATTCTATTATCAAGGCTTGTGGGATCCTGTCGTACGCCTTTTTCTAGTCGATCCATGCCATGGCTAAATTCTTTTCCTTTCTTTTTACCTCCTTCAGGGTCTTTTGATCTATGTAAAGCAGGTCATGTGTTCCTCTTTTTTCTTTTTCGCATCCTTTCTCTTCCTCGGGTAGAAGTCGACGATTATTCAGGGAGTGGTAGATTTGTTCCGTCAGTTGTGCTGTGAGTATTATCCACATAGTGGGTAAGCAAGTGATCGGCCTATAGTTGCTGAGGGCGGTTCCTTTCTCTACGTCCTTTTGTACCTCTGTGGTTCTGCCTTTTGCATCCAATCTGGCACATTTGTTTCCTGTATACATCTTCTCGTGCTTTGGGCTAGTCTTTCGTGTTGCGAAGTTTTTGAATCAGTATGCATGTATCCCGTCGTGTCCTGCTGCTCTCCAGTTTGACATTTTTCCTAAGGTTTTCTTTAGGGTTTCATTGCTGATTTCATTCATTGTTCCTTCTTTGATTTGTTGTACATCTTCATTCATATCTTTCAATTATTCGGCATTTCTGTTATGTTCTTCCCATATCTTACTCCAATAGAGTTTTCCTTCTGTCGGGTTTAGTCGTTCTGTTTTTGTTTTTCCTCCGTTCACATTTTGGTAGAATTGGTTTTCATTGTTTTCAAATGTCCTGTTTTGCTTCTTGCATTGTTCAGCTGTGTATGCATATCGTCTTAATCTCCTTTCTTTTGCTGCTATTTTTGGTTCAGGTCTTCGTGTTTCTTGTTTAGCCTCTCCCTACTGTTCACATTTCCAATTTTCAATTTTCTCCACGTCGCTTTCTTCCTGTTTATCGTTTTGGTTTCTTTTTTATGTTTGTCGATTTGGGTTTCTAGCCTCATTTTCCATCCAGGTTTTGTCGGTCTATTATTCCCTAGGTGTTTGGACTTCATACTTACCATCTTGGCGCCTCCGTAAATTAGGTTGTTTAGGTCAGTGATTGCGTTTGTTGTGATGTATGGGAGAAGCTTGTAAACTTTCTCTGTTTATAATTTTAATTTATTCTGTTACTGGTTCCTTAATGATGGGAGCTTTGTTTGTTCCTCGTTCATAAACTGTATTATTTCTTCTGCTTAATCCTCTGTTAGCTCTGTTTCATTGTTTTCGATTTCCTCGTTTGTAGAGTCCAGTCTTTGTAGGTCCTTCGCTTGTGCTGTTTCTATTTGTGGAGCTTCTCCGCGTGCGGTTCCAGTGGACGTTGCTTCATGCTCATTCATGCTCATTTTCATTATTTATTTTTCGCTGTATTTCCGTTAGTTCCGTTTTGAAAACCAGTCTCTTTTAAGTATCAGTCTTGCTTGGTCCCCAATCCTTTGTTCTGTCGTATGGTAGTCACTAGACAAGACCCATAGTTCTTTCATTCGTTTCCGATACCGTCCATATCTATATTTGGGATGGCTTCTATAATAACATTCCATTTTTTTTTTTGTTATCTTGGTTGTGTTTTATTTTTGTTTTTTTTTGTAATTTGTTTTTTTTTCTTTTTGTCGTTATCATTTTGGTCCTTGGAATTAGAGATTATACTTACCTGTTCATCATCCGTGTAATCTGTGTTTCTAAAATTAGAAATTGGGTCAACATTCTCAGGATGACGACCGGGTCCGCCATGCTGGCTACCGAGGGAGCATCTGCCGATCATGACACCCAGATCTTTCTTCTGGGTTCTACAGTCTGTGTAATTTGTATTAGACATTTTTCGTATTGTAGTGTTTGTAGCAACACCAGGCCCAGAATTGTTTTATCTATGGTTCTGGCGCAGGGATAGCGTATATATTTCATGTAAACGGGAGGTGGCATGCACTATCACACATATATAAAGGACATAAAAAGACAGGGCATACACATACACACAGTTGAAAAAAATGAAAGATAAATAAACTAAGTATTGTACTTAGTATAGGTCGAACTAAGTATGGTGAGGATTGAATTTGAAGATAGGTTTCCCTTACACTGTTGGATTTGGTCGCTGGTGGTGTTATTCTTCATTTTCAATTTTTCCTTTCCTTTTGTTGTTATTTCAAATCAAAGAAGAAAACAGATTAATTGAAGCTGTCTGGAATATATAATTGAGTTATTATGTCTGAGTCATCAAAAACAAAAGAGAATAACGGTTCGCATTTTTACTTACAAAATAAGGTTCATTCTTTGCTAGGGTTTTTGTTCGTCTTCTATTGTTAAGAGCCAGATATCCATCTTACCGCGAACAAATTGCGGTATTTGGCGATCATTCGCACAAGCATACAATGACGACTCGTGTTCATGACTGGTGTCTAATATACTAATATATAGCACAAAGTGAATGGACGACTAGTCTCGGGGAGGGAGAGGTGTTCATAAAAGTTGTCGTGTGGGTACCAGGTTCGAGTTCTTATAGTGTTTGCTTTTATTCTTAGATATATGACATAGAACCTTTCTAGTTTACATTTAGGAGATAATGCCTGGCATTTTTTTTCCTTTTACTTTTGTTGTGGAGTTTTACGTAACGTTGTTAAGTCAACGAAAAAAAATGATTAATTGAAGCTGCCTGGAATAGATAATTGGGTCATTATGTCTAAATCACGACAAACAAAAGAGAATAACGGTTCACATTTTTACTTACAAAAAGAAATGTTCATCCTTTGCTAGCTTTTTGTTCGTCTTCTATTGTTAAGAGCCATATATCCATCCTACACCGAAAAATTTACGATATTTGGCGGTCATTCGCACGAGCATAAAATAGCAACTCATGTTCGTGACTGGTGTCTATTATTATTATTATTATTATTATTATTATTATTATTATTATTATTATTATTATTATTATAGTGTAGATTAAATTAGATTTCTTTTAAAGAGAAATGTGCAATTCGATGATAAATATGTTTAATTGATGTTTTAGGAATTTAACTTGACTAAATGATATAAACAATAAAAAGAAGAATTTTAGGTAAATAAAAGAAATATTTTTTATAGGAAAGAATGTAGTGGACAAACAAAATAGGCTTTTATATACCTAAAGACAATTTTATTTTATTATATACCTAAAGACAATTAAATTGGGCCAGAGAAAACGTGACTGATAAGTCACCTGTTACGTATGTGTAGTCGAATGACGTAAACACAAACGATTACTTTAAATATATACGAGCAGAGTTAGAAGTTAGTCAGGAGTCTTGAGCCAACGAGTTGGAACAAGTAGACGAGATAGGCAGTTTTCAGCTGGTTGGAAATCGTTCACCTATGGAAGAATCCAGCTGGAAAGTCAGTAATATGTAATCCCTGAAAAAGGAACGGCTTGCAACCCCAGAACAAAACAAGTCGCAACAGGAATAAACGTAATTGTGAAAAAACAATTTAGTTGTCGGTGTAGACTTACATTTTCAGAAGCACGTCAGCCAAAAAGGTATGTCCTTCCTTTTTCTGAGCAAGCGGACAATAGTGCTATTTGTCCCGTTTGTGGGACTGTTGTTGAAAATATCTATATCTATTTATTATATGTGTTAAAAATGTACACACGCAACGAATATTACATAGACGACTATATAACATGTGCACGACTTGGAACTCTCGTATTTTATATATACTCGCTATACACCCCTCCGTGCCATACAGAACCCCAGTATATAATAGAAATATATAACACATAAGATAGGCTAATTACCATCGCCAAAAATCGTACGAAAACTAAATTTACGATCAATGAAACTGGAAAAGAAAACGACAAGAAAATGAAAAAGTAAAAAATGGAAATAGTAAAACTAGGTGAACTACATAAGATACACGAGATAACAAAGGATACTTGAAAAGAGAAAAGTACAATCGATACTAATAGCCATACGAACAACTCTTTCTCTTTTTTCTTTCTTTCTCGCCTTTCTGGAAGTTTTTACTCTTCATCTTTCTCATTCTCTATTTCTTCATCTCATTATATTAAATTACCTCTCTCTCTCTCTCTCTCTCTCTCTCTCTCTCTCTCTCTCTGTGTGTTGTGAGTCAGTAACGCGGTTAAACCAATACTGGTTTGAACCCAGCTTACGTTTGTCAGGTAGATGCAGGAAGGTCAGTGGGTTGCCGGTGACACACGTCAGACTCAGTGACTTTATTGACAGAGCGTGCACCTGCGTGCTAGAAAGTGAGCCGATGCGTTTTAGATTTACATATAAATATTAACGCACATGGGATTTTTAGTCAGACAGAGGAGATAGACGGACTTGAGTTAGTTTCGAGGCCAGAGAAAATATGTGTCGACAGAAAAACGCAAGAAAGCTTCAGTCAGCAATAGGAGGGGTTCCTCCCAGGTTCACTCGTAGACGAAATAAAGAAAAATCAACGTCGTGTTTTCGTTAAAGATGTTCTTTACAGATCATCAACCAGTGATGGAAGAAACAGCATCCCAGAAAATACAAGATGACAAAAAAGGTATGGTGACCTCTTATCGCGTATATATGCATACGCGCACGCGCACAGTTAAAAACTACTAAGGTAGATATAAAACTTAAGGGTCCTTAAAGGAGCTTGACCACATGCATAAACACCCAACTGTTTAAATATGTATAAACTGTCTATAAGACTTGTATATAAATGAATGGGGAAGATGCACGCGGATGAGCCTTAAAGGGACGATCACAAGAAGGCCATTAGTACACACCTACACACACGTTAGAGAAAGACGCACATAGAAACGGTTATATAGACACTTTATATTAAAAAGGTGATACACAACACATCCTATCTCTCCTTTTATCTATCTATCTATCTATCTATCTATCTATCTACTTACACATCTATAGTGCTTCAATTGCATGTCCATTCTAAGAAAACCGCAATTATGTTTACAAGAAGCATTCGTAAAATTACGTATTCAAAAATCTAAATAAATATTTATCAAACTCACAAGATTTGCTTCAGCTACTACGCATGCGCAATCCGTTTTCTTTTTTTTTTTCTTTTTTTTTTCCTGATTCTTGTTCATCAATTCAGGCGAGCAATTTCTCATATAACGATTTTGCATATGCGTCCATCTATTTCACTAAGAGGCTTTGTCCCTCAGTTTTTGGTTGGTCACGCTTTAGTTTGAACTAATATTTTCATCGTTAAACGCACAGATTGAATGGACGTATTTAAACATCGTTGTATTAGACACATCTCTTTTAGGATATGTGAATCTAAGTTTGAAATAGCATTTTTGGTAAGTCGAAGTAGCATTATCGTTGATTTGTCACATTTAATATTGAAATGGTATTTTCGTAGATATGTCGTGCTTAAGTTTAATTATTACTTCTTTGATCTACTACGCTTAAGTATATTCGTTGGTCTGTCACGTTTGAAATTGAAACAGAATTTTCGCAGATCTATCATGCTTAAATTTTAAGTAGAATTCTCGTTGGTCTGTCAGGCTTGTTTAAATAGTATTTTCGTTGTTTTGTGACGTTTAATTGTGAATAGCATTTTTATCGTTAACCGTGTACATCGAATTGACTCTTCGAATGAATATATGATCGCATTTTCTTTTAAGCTTTCGTCAGGCTCACGATTTCCCATGAAACGATTTGCTGTGTTTTTTTTTTGTGTTTTTTCTTTTTTTTTTTTTCGCGTCGATCCTTTGTTGAACGATCGTTAAAATTCGCTAAAAATATATGTTCTAAAATTAACCTAATATATAAACGGCTATATGTCTATCTGTGTGTCTGTCTGTCTCCATATTTGCAAACCCTATCTCCGCTGAAACTAAAAGTCACAGAGCGACGCTAGGAGTCTCAAATGATTGGATATTTTACGGGCCGTACTTTTATGGGTCTTTAGCCGGTTAACATTGTTTTTAAGGGGTCAAAAATAGGTCAAAATTGAAAAAATCGTTATACACTTCGTACAGTTTATTTTTAATTTTTAACTTTTAATCGTTTTATATGCATGTCACGTTGGCACAATGGTAACGTCACCAGCTTTGTATGCTGCAGTTTCGATTCTATCTGATGGCACCTAAATAATATTTTTTTAAATCACGACTCTATAATAATATATACGAAATCTGGACAAATTACAATATCATATTTAAGCGTATTTTACGCAAAGCCGGGCGCCTTCCGCCACTAGTAATGAAGAAATGTGAAAATATGATTTCTAAATGAAATATTTAACGCTCAAATTATTAGTGTTGGCAGATATCATTCAGGAAATATTTTCCATTGATTAATATTAATGTTGCTTCTCTGAAGTATACTAACCAACGAAAAGGTGCACCATATACTTTCATTGACTAAATATATATCTAAATTCACCAACGTGCGAATATAAACTGGATATTCTTCTTCTGTCCAGATTAGGCATTAATTCAGTCGGACGTGATTAACATGGCTATCACAATTGTGGGGCAGCTTCCATTCGATGCCTTTTTTAAAGTCGTAGTCGTCCTGAGACTTCCTTTATTAATCTCAGATAAATAATTCATATTTACTTACACATTGGTCACTACATCTTACTTTAATTGTTTATCCTGACAATACATGCATTTTCAAATTGGGGTAAGTAACGTAGCTTTTAGCTTCTCCCTTATGCATTATGTTTCTTATATCCCCCTTACAAAGTACTTTCAATAAGTTTAGAGACTTTTTTCGTATGGGCACTTTTATTGATAGTACACACATGAAACTTTTTCCCCTTCGAAGTAATCTCCTTCAGTTGCAATGCACTTGTTATACCATTCCAAACGTTCCGGAAGACTCTATGGAAGTTCTCCTGTGTGAGCGTGTCAATGACCCTTGTCACAACCTCTTTCATCTCAAATGTCTAATAATGACAGCCTTTAAGATTTTCCTTAAGCTTAGGGAATAACCAAAAGTCACAGGGAGGTGTGTCTGGACTATTCTGACAGTTTGGATGTTCATCTTGGTCATCATAGTTTGTGACAACGATGGAGTTGTGGCCTGGTGCATTCGCACAAATCTTCCGCATTTGCAGTTCCTCCCGAATAATTGTATGTACAGTTCCCACACTGACATCAAACTGTGCATTTATCGACTGCGGGGTGGAACGATAAAATTGTCGCCATGATTCTATTTCTGGTTAATAAAAACCAGTTTTCTTTCTGTGTTGCAGACCATCTACTACTTGGCCAGTTGTATACAAATCTCAACAGCGAAAGGAGCCTTCCATCATGGCTGAATATGGCACAATGTTCAACGAACAAGATCGAAAATCTGCCGCTGTACAACTCATGCTCTCTACCGATCCAACTTACTTTTTATTGTTTATTTTGTTGTTGTTTACATTGTTTTTATTTAATATTTTGTTATTATGTGCTTTAATTATCATCTCCAAATTTTTGCAGCAGCTGCAGGATAACTTTAGGGTATTTTTATTGAAAATTTTGTGTAAGGGGTTGATTGCGGGAAAGTGCTTTTCGATAAGATCTAGAAATTTCTTGCCAAGTTTTGTTTTTAACATTTGATTGTATGGGGCCGTATACTAGATTATATTTCTTTTTCTTCTATTTTTAATTTTATTATAGTTATCGGTGTTTTGTTGCTTATATTTGATATCGATATTTTGTATGCACTATTTTTAGGGCTGTTTCATAGATATTGGTTGACCTGTTAAATGCATTTTCATTTCTGAGTCTACTTACGATCGAGTTAGGAATCTGTTTTATAATTGATGGTGAGTGATTGGACTTAGGGTTTAAGTATATTGGAGTGGCGTTATCTTTTAAGTAGGGTTCATATGTGTTTTTTTTTTCTAAATTTAACGTGACGCCCACGAAGTTTGTTATTTTTATGTTAGCTCATACGTCTACTATTAGACCTGATTTTTTTCCTTTTCTTTGTGTATGATTTTCTTAAAGTTATCTCCCTTAATTTTGTTGGAGTCTTTTATTATAGCTAAGCCATCATTTCTATATAGGCCGATATCCGCAGTATCAAATATGCTTGTAGGGTATATAGAATGAATAATCCCACAGGAGCTGATGCCTATGCAGAGTCCCTGGCAACCATCGCCAAATCAAACGAATTTGTCATTTTAGTTTTTATCCATTGGTTATTGTTATTTATTAGAACTGATTTTCTACATTTTTTAATGGTGTTGATTTCTTCCGAGGATATATCAGTAGCGAACAACTGTGTTCATAGGATAAAATTTACTCTAGGATAGAGATACAAAATAACTTTAAAAACTAACAAAAACAATTGAAAATAAACAAATAAATAAATAAAATAAATAAACATGCATATACAAAAACTATCATACATATATATGTATGTATATATATACATATATATATTTATCTATATATAAGCTAACATAAAAAATAAATAAAAATAAAACAAACCTAATCTAGATTTAAAACAGGTCAAGACACTAGATAGACCACACACAAAGAATCAGGTCAACCAGATGTCAAATGGTCCTTTATCCTAATAGTGCATGTTCATTGGCTGATAGGAAGGGCATGGTGGATACTGAAAAGCTGATTGGCTAACTAAAATCTCAATAGAAGGTGCGTATATAAAAACGACAGTCAACCACAAAATTCGCTCATAAGCCTGAAGAATCCTAGAATGGATGAAACGCGGAATATTCAGTGTAGCTTAATCGCCATATGTATTTTATAAATTACTAACTAGCTCTACCTACCTTGAGCACGTTTGAAGTAAATACTTAAAGTTTACGAATAAATTTATACTTTCGTATATTAAATTTATGTGAGTAAATGAAGTAGTAAGCTGCTTTCAGGGCCGCCAGCAACCACTGTAAAAGAGTAATAAAAAATGCAAGAGAACTATATGCTCAATCCGTTAAATCCAAAGTAGCTGAGCAGCGGCTTGGTTCCCGCCAGTTCTGGCAAATAGCAAATAGGATCCTGAACAGAAACGTGCGTTCTATCCCAACCATTATCAATGGACCTGAGGTCATCTTGACAGCATCCGACAAGGTCAAACTATTTGCCAAGAACTTTGCGGTAAATTCTACCTGTGCGACGAAGGCCATCAACTCCCCGTATTCCCTCCTATAACAGACAACACGCTATGCAACATACAAATATCTGTGCGTGAGGTCGCCAAGCTAATCAAGAACCTTGACTCCAGTAAAGCAACTGGTCCTGACGATATTCCAATTATAGTGTTAAAAAAATTACAACCAGAACTTGCTCCCATACTTACAAAACTGTTTAAGCGTTGCCTTAAGGAGAAGTGTTTCTCAACACCTTGGAAAACCTCATCAGTATGCCCTGTATTTAAGAATTCAGGTGATAAGTCATCTCCCTCTCAGTACAGATCAATAAGTCTCCTTTGTGTCATAAGTAAGTTGCTGGAATCCACAATAAATAGAGAAGCAGTCAACCACCTCAGCAGAAATAGCCTTCTTAGCGACACGCAATATGGTTTCCGTTCTGCTAGATCTACAGCAGATGTGCTAACGGTTATATCTCATAGGATTAGCGAATCTCTCGACAAAGGCTTCATTTCTAGGGCAATTGCTCTCGACATATCAAAGGCCTTCGATAAGGTTTGGCCTAAAGGCCTACTTCACAAGATTTCCAGCTACGGTATAACTGGAAATGTTTTCTCGATCCTTAAATCATTTCTCTCTGATAGGCTCATAGGAGTAATGGTTGATGGGCAGAAATCAGAGGCCCACAGTATTAATGCTTGTGTCCCTCAGGGGTCCATACTGGGCCCAACTCTCTTCCTGATCTACATCAATGATCTCCCAAAACACATACTAAAATCTTTCGTTGAGATCTATGCTGATAACACGACCATCTATGGCAACACATCAAAGGCCGTAAATGATGATGTTCTCTCTGATTCTCTCTCCTCTGATGTTGAGCGCGTGGTACAGTGGGGAAAGAGGTGGCTGGTTACCTTTAATGCATCTAAGAATAAGCTCCTATCTTTACATCATCAACACTCTTATCCCCATCTGACATCAATTGAAATGGATGGCTCTCGTCTAGGGGAGGCCCCATGTTTTGATAAGCTTCTGGGCTTGACCTTTACTCCTGATCTTAAATGGAACACATACATCAAGTCTGTGGCCAAGGCCGCTGGGAAAATGGTGGGATCCTTCTACCGCTCCAGAAGATATCTCACTACTGATGCAATTCTCTATCTATATAAGAGCCAAGTACGTCCAAAGATGGAGTACTGCTGCCATATCTGGACAGGAGCTGATAAAAACAGCCTATCCTGCCTTGACAGAGTACAAAATAGACTTCGTGGCTTGGTGGGGGATGCCCTTTTCTCTACCCTGCAACCTCTCTCCCACAGAAGAGACGTAGCGAGCCTGTCTTTGTTCTATCGTTATTACCATGGCAAGTTCTCGTCTGAGCTCCATTCTCTGGTCCCCCCTCGCCAATCTTTTTCAAAAAACACTCGACTAGCTGAAACCACCGTCAATAATTTTCCCCACTCGTTATCTGTGCCTAAATCAAAACGTAGATTCCACGAAAAAAGCTTCTTTCTTAGAACTGCACGCCTGTGGAACTCTGCTCCGCTTGCCTGTTTCCCTCCCGACTTCAACCTGGATGTCTTCAAGTCCAACACAAACAAATTCCTGATGAACCGCCCCCCCTAAGTAATGACATCTTATCAATTCTCCAATACTATTGCTACACTATCCCATTTAGTATTATACACACAATAACTCTTATCCCCGAGTGGCCATTAGGCCTTGATAAGTGGTGAACTCCATGTAAAAAAAAAGTTATATATATATATATATATATATATATATATATATATATATATATATATATATATACTAGCAAAAGTACCCGTCGTTGACTGGATTCAAAAAAAGCTACAGAAAAGGGACTCTGATTTATGAAAGTATGATAGGTTATGAAAAGGAAGGGTTGTAAAGAGATAGCTTCGAATTTGGGGGTATCAAAACCAAAGCAAAATATGATGAAAGTAAAAATAAAATAGATAAACCCCATAATTTATTATATCATACCTGTTCACACTGAAACACTTATCACAATATTCTGTGGATCTATATTAAAAAACCTTCTTAAACTTTGTGACATATTTTCATTCTATGGAGGGCAGGTGCGAACGAACACCCCATAATTCTATTATACCATATTTCTTCAAACTGAAACATAATTATCAAAGCATACTTACGCAAATAGATATGAAAAGTCTTTATTAAAGTTTGTGCCTATTTCCATTCCATGGAGGCCAGGCGTGTACGCAGACCCCACAATTTTATTATACCATCCTTATTTAAGTTAAAACATACTTATCAAAGTATTCTTATGTACATCTATATCAAAAACACTTGTAAACGTTTTTTGTTTTGTTTTTTTTAATTTTTTATTTCCATACTTTGTGGACCAGGCGCGTACGCAGACCCCACAATTTGAATGAACCCCCGTTCTGCCAGATCAAATATACCCATGACTATGTCTCGATACATCTTCTATCATTATATGTAATCAGTTTTTTAAAATAGTCAACCATATAGGAGCCTATTCGTGACCAGACTCACACACACACACACACACACACACACACACACACACACACACAGTCAGCTTTATATCATATATATATAATGCCTTGATAGAGTTCAAAATAGACTTCGTAATCTCGTAGGAGATGTCCTTTTCTCTTCCCTGCAACCTCTATCTCACAGAAGAGATGTTGCGAGTTTGTCTCTAATGTATCGTTACTTTCATGAAAAGTGTTCGACTGAGCTTAAGTCTATGGTCCCCCCTCGCTAAACTTTCACACGAAACACTCGTCTAGCTGAAAACACTATCAATAATTCCCCCACTCTTTATCTGTGCCTAAACCTAAACGTAGATTCCATGAACAAAGCTTCTTTCTTAGAACTGCATGCCTGTGGAATTGTCTTCCGTTTGCCTGCTTTCCGGCTGACTATAATATGGTTGTGTTCAAGTCTAACGTAAATAAGTTCTGGATGAGCCGTTCCATATAAGTTATCAAATTTACCGAATTTTCATTACTAATGATTACTATATTGTCCAATTTCTACTGTACACTCTTTAACCCTTATCCTTGAGTGGCCTCTTTGCCTTGATAATGTGGTGATTCCTGTGTAAATATATATATATATATATATATATATATATATATATATATATATATATATATATATATATATATTAGTGTTGTAATTTCTTTTTCTAATTATATAGAAAGATATTCCCGGATTAATGGCATCCGGATTGTTTACTCAAACATGGAAAAAAAATCTTTCCTAATCGTGTAAAATTACCTATTTTTCGAATAATCGCTCAAAAATCGAAAATTAAACATAATTTTCCTACGAATCGAACACCGACGACATTTTTACAGCTGCATTTAACAACTTATGAAGAATTTAAAATATTTAATTTGTTAAAAAAAAAATGGATTTAATATGTGTAAAAAATATGACCGAATAGATTCAAGTATTTGCTGTTTAAAAAGCAACAAAAGAAAACACTATTTAATGTAATAGGGACGTGTACATTTACCGATCCGGATTTCCGTTTGGCGTGTGCAGATAAAATACAGGAGTCTGCCAAGCTATGGTAAGGTTAATCAGCTACTGGAAAATCGACAATAAGAATGTAAGCAGACGACTTTTAAAAAATTGGAAGAAGAAAAAAAGATTTTAATCACACCCTCTAGTTATAAAGGGCCGCATTAGTTCCATGGTTATTAATAGTGTAAGAGGGATAACTCTGTCCATTTGTCTAAACGTTAATTTTTATGCGCGCATGTGCAACCGGATGTCGTAAACCGGAAAGTGGGTTACATCACTCGTTACAAGGTCATTTGAGTTTTATAATTATATAGATATACTATTAATAAGGCAGAAAATAATATAGATCTTTCTGTAAGACATACTAATAACAGCGCTTTATACGAATTATACGTGGCGTTTCAGATATATGTGAATTAAGTAATTATCATTTGATAGTATTATTCTAAACAATACCGTTATTTATAACAAACCGTGACTAAAATTATAGGAGAGGGATGGAAAACCTTCGATGTCTGTATTGGATATCTAAAATCTACAAAAACAGTTAGCGGCCATTTTATTGTTGCTTCTAAAAAATGTATCATGTAAAGTTATATCTAAAGTTTTTAAGTTAATTATTAATCAAATAAATAATTATTAAATAATTATTAATGAAATAAATAATTCCCACACAAAAGGAAATCCTAAGCGATATACGAGGTACCTTAAATAAGTTTCCAGACTTTTTTCGTATGTGCAAAAAAAGATCTTAAAACTTATTAAAGGCACCTCATAAATCTGTTTGAGTAAAAGAAACATTGGATCATATGCATTCTTTTAAAAAACTAAGTTAACATGATTTTGATATTTTATATAGAAGAATAAAATAATCAAGATTTTCTTAGAGAATTTCAAGATCAAAACTGGGTTTAAAATTATAAGTCGCCTTATTTAAAAAAAAAAATTCAGGCATGAAATAAAATACCACTCCAAATTATAAGCATTCCAATACGCTTTAATCTAGTACCCTTTTTAACTAATTTTTACATACACACACACACACACACACACACATAAAATGTGTTGAGAAACACTTTAATAAGAGTTAAAAACATATTTATTATTATTCGGAAAGGAAACACAAATAAAGTGAAAGTCTTTAATCCGCGGTGTTGAGGGGAAATACTTTCCTTCTGTAAGGGAGGGGGGTGAGCAAAATGCATAAAGAAAGTTTGCTTGTAAAGCATTTAAAGAAACTAAGTATGAAAAGGATCATACTAGCGTGAAAATGTGTGTGTGTAAGGACACTTCTCAACCTACATACTCAACGAATTTTTTATCTACAGACTTGAAATTTGGTATATAGGGTATTCAGACACGTGGAAAAAATTTTAATTGGTTTTCATCCGGAATAAATGGGCTGCTAAGAAGGCAAAATTTAAAAATTTTTACTTGGGAGTCATCAGATTTTTATCTGTTTGTCAACTTTTTCACGAGGTTTGGAAACTCTTTTTAACGCTCACGGCAAGCTGGTCTAATGATTATCGTACTTTACACACCGTCTTTAGGTTTTGGTCTCGATCTTAACTCGAGTATTTTTTTTACTTACAAAAAGTGACCTGTTTAGAAAAAATAATACTCGCATACATATGCCTCAGTTTCTTTTCGTTTTTTTTTTTTTGTTTGTTTGTTTTGTTTTGTTTTTTGCTTTTTTTTTTTTTTTTTTACTTCATATTTTTAAGGAATTTAACGTTATGTTTAATACCGGCAACGCCAGCCTCAGAAAAAAATTATTTAAAAAAGAAAAAAATGTTATGACACTATTTGAACTTTTTTTAAATAACCTTATGTGAGACCACGCATTCTCCACTCGACAGCGCCGCCAACCCCAACATTATGTGTCCTGGATTAGTTCTTCGTCTTATCTGCTTATAGCCGTATTGTCGTAGTCTCTAACACTAGCGAAGCGCATGAGTTCATAGGTTTTAAAAAAATTGTATAAAACATAGCAAACAAAAGAAAGCACATGACGTGAAAAATGTAGATTCTGTGAATATTCGAGGTGTGTGTGACACCACCGACTTTCTAAATGCTAAAGTTCAAATGTACGTTCTGTCGCTAAATAATTTTACCAATTAATGTTTTAATGATGTGAACAAACTCCTCCAAATAATGTCTGAATTTTGTTTCATGGGATGTCCATTTACTTTTGTCACGTTTGCGTACACCACATAATTGTTATGGAAATAGTTCACATTCGATCAACTTCAACCACGAAATGCTTGTGTGATAAGTTTGCTCTGCGTGTTTGGGTTTATTGCAAAAAAATCATTGCAAATTCTTATTCACTCTTCGTATTCTATTCTTATGAATGTGGTGAAATTGAACACATGGTAAACCTTATGCTTTTACATTTTTTCCTAACGTAAACATTCGATATCTGCGATTAGTTTTTATACATTCGGATATTTCGAATTCCTTTCTTTTCTAAAATCTTATCTCAAACCTTAACCATGTTTTGTTTTTTGGGGTTTTTTTTTTTTTTGGTTTTTCTGCTTTCTTTTTTTACTTATTTATTTCATCTGTTTTTGTTATGCTTTTCTTTTTTTCTTTTTTTTTTCTAGTCGTTAAGTTCATTTTCCAATTTTTAAGTCTTTCAATTATTTCCAGACGCGTCCTAGTATCCCTACGGATGACTTTGTCCGCCAGTTCGCCGAGTAGTCACACTTCAGTGTGAAAAATCATTTTGTTGGCATATCTGGTCCAGAAAGAACTGTTGAGAATAAACCATGCACCATCCATTATAAAATATTTATTTGCACAAAATATAAAAATACATTATGAACAAATAAGCCACACGGCCATTTAGAAATGTGGAAATAATGGGTGTCGTTGGTCATCTTTGGTCCCAAATACTTAAAATTGTATTTCCTAGAAATATCCGAGTCACCACAATAGCACATTAATTCAAGGGACTGTCTTACTTAAAATAAACCCAAATTTTGACAAGTCTTATTGAATTATTTAGAGTAATAAGATTTCATTGGCGGGGGAATGGAGAAAAACAACAATAATTGGTTAGTAAGACCCTCGCAACCCTTTCTAAATAATAGACCAACCACAAGATAAAGGCTAAGGACGAAAAGAAATAAAAGTGAGGACTGGTAATCTTGAGGCTTTCTATTACCAGGGAAGGGAATCTCATTCACTCTATTAGCTAAGAGTCTGGAAGATTAAAACCTTATCAGTCACGACCAACCTGCCCCCTCCTGCATCCCTATAAGCAACTTTGACCGTCGCTAACAGGGTGTGTTTCATTAGCAAGGAGACACCCTACCTTGGAGATCCCCATATGCTGAAAAAACATCGAAGTCTTTGGGCAGCACCTAGGCATCCATAGATGAAACAAAATGGGTCTCCTGGACCGCAGTCACATCCATTCTTACGGACAAAAAGTTTCTTCGGACTCGTGCCGCCTGGCCTGCAGACCCCATGCCTCTCGCATTTAAACTAGTCAGAACAGAGACATGGTCGTACCTTAATCAGCACCCGATTCCAAAGTCTGCCGGTGATAGGAAGCCAACGTTATGCGCCATGTTCAAAGTCACCAGCGCTCTTGTGTCCTGGCCGCAGCGCGTGATACCGCCGACACGTGGAGAAAATGTTAGCTTTCAAAGCCTATACACGCTTGAATGGACGAAAACCGGGATCCTGTCGTTGCACATAGGCAAAAGTTTGCTCAGAGAAGGATCATTCTTTTTAACTAGATCGATATCTGGAAATAACCTTCCGCGTCCCCCAGTATTTTCCAGACGCAATGGTCTGTCCGTCTGTCTCTCTGCCAGTTTGCCTGTTACGCATAAGTTTAAAACGGCATGCTCGCCGATCTGTCACGCTTAAGTTTGAAAATAGAAATATGGATGCATCCGCACAATTCTTTAAAAACGTCTTGGATCCGTTTGTCAATCGGTACTTTCGTCTGTTACGCTGTAGGTTAAATTAACATTTTTATCTCTAATCGCGCAGATTAGATGGACGCATCTTTAGAATATGGTATGTTGTTATTTTGATTTATTTCTATTTACGTAACAATCCATTTTTCGTTTTTATTTAATTCTCTGCACATCTTCCTTTTTCCCCTGCAACCAAAGTGTGTTTTCATCCTGTTTGTCTGTGGATGGTTTCTAAAAGAAACAAAAAATGATCATTTCTGAAATAAATGCTTATTTTCATCAGCATTTGGCTGGAAGCCATCACACTTTCCTTGGTTGATTTGCGTAATAAAAATAACCCCCGAAAACGTTATTCCATAAAAACTTTAAACATGATAGAATTTTCCATTCTCTTCTTTTCTTTTCTTTTTTATTTTTCGATTAATCGCGTCGTTTGCTATCGTATGATTGAAACTATTACGAGCCTGCAACGCATCTTAGGCGATAAATTTGATTCAATTTTCAGCGATTTGCGTAAAACGCTAATTGGTGATGAAGCTTACAAAAGTCAAACTAGTTAAAATTAGTAAAACTCTTATATTATGTAATACAGTGAGGTTAGTACTCGGATCTGGGGGCTTTGTGTCAGACTAGTGTCACGCCGCAGTTACAAGCAAAGGAAATAAATAAATAAAAATCCAGGTCGGAAATTTTTCGAAAAAATTTATTACCGTTACTCTTCCATCTTAAAAGTCTCTCGCCATCGTCTATCTCGCCCGGTGTACACTCTTTTTCTTCGACCTCACGCTGGTCGTAGCCATTTCTCGCGTTTGACTTTACACGTCCATTTTCTTCAACGTCGACTTTGTTTCTCCCGACGACGTGATGCATTTTTTCTCTTTTTTTTCTTTTTTTCCTTTTTCTTCTCACGCTCACTTCCTAATCTTCATATGCTCTTTTTTCGGCAAATGCTGTTGCCAATCTTCTCGTAAGGCAGCTATCCCTCGCTGCTGCTGATATTTTCCGAGGCACTCATGTGCAAAATGAAACGAAAATCGAAATAATATGAGAGTGACCTTTATAACAGGAAATGGACATACAAATCGTACAGCACACGAGATTCAAGGTCATGTGTTCACATTTGGCGCGCGAGTGGAAATGAGTAAAATGATAAAACATTAGAAATGGTAACTTTTAGATCAGACACTAAAATTCACACGATCATTTTTTTTTTCATCTTATCTGGGTTAGAGACTTGTACAGAATTTATAGAATTGGAGTTTACTAAATTTGTAGAAGGTGTCGACTTTTGTCGCGTCTTAGAACACGTACTATAATAAATATTAATAATTAGATTGAGATATTTTATAAAAATGTGTTAGGAAATGAGAAAAAAAACGGACAAAAATATGAATTTTAAATAAAAGCAGTAAAATATGTTTAACTAAAGCAATTTATGAATTTATACAAATTTAATATTCGTTGAAAGTTACTTTATGTGAATGATTGTTTATTTGAAATGTTTGTAGCTAGATATGCATTAATTTGCGTATCAACAAATCAGCGGTCCTAAAAAGACATTATAAAAATACCAAAAAAAGGACAGGAAGGTGGTTGGCACGAAAGATACGAAACGTGTTAAAAATCGTGCACATGCTGGCAATACATTATCTATAGAATTATAAAACTCAAATGACCTTGCAACGATGTATGTAACCCACTTTCCGGTTTACGGCATCCGGTTGCGCATGCGCGCATGACCTGCGCACTGAAATATTAACGTTATTATTCCGAAATTATTATTTAACATGGGAGAAGTGGGGTTTTAAATAACTTAAACGTAATACAGAAATGAACGATATAAAAAAAAAAGCAGACAGTATTAACAATTGTTTATTTGGATAATTTAAACGCGAAAAGAAAAACAAAAGAACAATTGGGACGCTGAAATATTAACGTTATTATTTCGAAATTATTATTTAACATGGGAAGAGTGGGGTTTAAAATAACTTAAACGTAATACAGAAATGAACGATGTAAAAAAATAAAAGCAAATATATCAAAATTTGAATTTAACTATAATAAGTATTATGGTATCTGTTCAGTGCACATTTACCTATAAGTATGGCGAATCACTTATAATTCAGTAACTGTAATTTTTTTTTCAAAAATAATCAATTATGATAAACAGAACAACTCATAGAAATCTATCTATATTCTTTTTTCATTTTTATATATTTCATAGAAATGTTTCTGTTAAGTCAAAAAAAAAACTATTTTCTTTACGTCACAAGTGTCACGTTTATACATGAATTCCATAGCTAATATGACATACTGACCCAACGGGTCACGGGTAGTCTAATATATATATATATATATATATATATATATATATATAACTTACTAATTCGCTCTACCTACGTATTGAGCACTGTTGAAGTAAATACCTAAAGTTTACACATAAATTTATACTTTCGTATATTAATTTATGCGATTAAATGAAGTATATATATATATATATATATATATATACATATATATATATATATATATATATATATATATATATATATATATATATATATATATATATATATATAGTGGCACCAAAAGAAAGTTCGCACTTGTTATTTTTTCAAAAACCACAAATTTAAGCTAAATTGAATGTAAACAACCAAATACCTCATTTGATTTGCCTTTTATTCCTTTATAATTTTACATGTTCATATTTGACTTTTAGGGACGTCAATTTAAAAAAAATTAACTTCAAATCGAGAAGGCAAAAAGAAACTCCGCAGAATGGAAAATTGTTATTTAAATGTAAATTTAGGACATTAATGCAACACAAATACAACAGGAACACACTGAACTAGTTAATATTTACTAGCAGAGCCCTTCTGCAATTTGATAGCCTGTGATTTTTGGGGACATTTCTTGAATTAGTCTGCAGCAATACTCCGGTTAAAGTGCATCCCATTTCTCTTTAATTACTGTCTAAAGTTCTTCCAGATTTGAAATTTTATTATTGCGTGATTGTTGACTGGTGTAATGCCATACGTTGTCGATAGGATTGAGGTCTGGAGATTGTGCAGGCCAATCCAAACACGATATATCATGCTCTTCAAGGAATCTCTTGACATTTCCAGCTATGTGGATGGGAGAATTATCCTACCATGAAAATAAAAATGGCCGATACCGAATTGTTTTGCTATTTAGTAACTCAAATTATTTTCTTTGCGATGTTTAATTTGTCGATCTGTATAAAACGATTTAGATTGCATAAATTTTTGATGGAAATTATCGATGATGTTTTTCTACTTTTCTGCGTTCTTAATCAGATTCTATCGACTAGTAACTGAAACAATGTTGACACATGAAAGTTGGTCATTAAAGTACAATTTATTAAACTTAAACTATCATCAAATTTGATTCATCTTTCTTGTTATATATCCTAACAGTCATAGGAGAAAATTTGATCTCCAATATTTATAAGTTAAGTTAAAATCATATCGAGGATAGTTTCGCATTTTAACACTCCCAGATCCCGCAGATCCTCTAGAATGCCCTCTCATTGAAATCAGGCCCAAGAAAACAACGACGACACTCAATTTAAAAAATCGATTTTTATTTAAGGTGTTTGGTATTGCCTCCATTTTTCTAGTAAAATAAATTGAGGATGCAGATTTGGGATCTTGCCTCTTTTTCGTTTATCATAGACTTTGAAGTCATGTTCATCAAGTTTGATCGCGTCGAGCTCCAAACTCAAACTCTTTGCTCTTTTGCTCGCATGACGTCATTTCATCTAGAAAGACTTCCCATTAAAAACAACCCCCAAAGATCACTTACGTAATCACTCTCCTTATTCCCTGTTAATGTTCTAATATTTCCGAATTTAAACTACTAAATATCTGCTAGTGGGTGTGCTCTTAATATTTAACATCCCGTTCTACGTAAGAATTATTTCTGTTATATTATAAGCATTAAATAACGTACAGAGGTTGATGGGTCGTAAAACAAATCAAACTAAAGCTACTATAGTTGAGAATAATTTAAACACCCCTGTACATTCTGGAGCATAAATACATCTTTTCTTGCTAAGTTGTAAACCGCAACTGAATAACTAAATCATTTCAAATCTACTATGTAGTCACGTGACTAAAATTAACCAATCAAATCACTCATAGTTACAAATTTTATATAAGCCCTTTTCAAACAGATATTATTACTGCCAACGTAATGTTATATTTCTCTCTTTATCATTACAACTGATATTTTCATACTTTTCTCAACAGTAGTGCGTAAATGATTATACTAGATCAGAGAAGAAGAAAGAAAAATTAAAAAGAATGAGGGGGGGTTATTGCAAGGTGCCTTCAATAAGTTTCCAGACTTTTTATGTACAGCTATTTAAGATTGTTGTAGACTCTTTAAAATTCAATATATTA
Organism: Euprymna scolopes; assembly: GCF_053919585.1. Taxonomy (NCBI): domain Eukaryota; kingdom Metazoa; phylum Mollusca; class Cephalopoda; order Sepiida; family Sepiolidae; genus Euprymna; species Euprymna scolopes. The sequence continues at coordinate 5,099,821 of NC_136484.1, read as the reverse complement.
TTGGCAATCAGCTTATGAGATGACTGGCCAATTTTTATGATTTCAAGTTCAAATCAACAGATACAACATGATTTTAAATACACCCTGCTACAGCCTGATTGTCCCAGCTGGTGAATTTCAAAAATGCAACTTGGACGTGAGGACACTTCAGAAGAACGAGATGCAATAAAATTCTGTTTTAAACTTGAAAAAATGTCAGAGAAACGTATCGAATGCTTCAGAATATTTTTGGACGATCTTGCATGAATTGAGAATCTGTTTTAGAGTAGTATAAGAAATTCAAGAAAGGAAGGGAGTCTGTGGGGGATAATGGGAGGTCTGGGACGATAAGGAAGTCAGAACATTAGAGTTGATTGGCCAAATAAAGAATTTAGTCTATAGAGACAATAAGTGCATAGTTTGATGACAGTGTGGGAATTGTATACAAAATTATTCGCGAGAAACTGAAGATGCAGAAGATTTGTGTGCCAAGGGTGCTCAGAGATCAGAAAGAAAGACGTTGTCGTGGCAGCAGGGGATGGTCGAGCTGATCAGTTCTGATCCTACAGTCCAGAACTTGCTTCCTGTGACTTTTGGTTATTCCCTAAGCTCAGGGAAAACCTTAGAGGTTGTCGTTATGAGACAATTGAGGAGATGAAAGAGGCTGTGGCAAAGGTCATTGACACGTTCACACAAGAGGACTTCCATGTGGCCTTCCAGAAGTTGTTGGAACGATACAACAAGTGCATTGTAGCCGGAGGAGATTACTTCGAAGGGGACTAGAATTTCATGTATGCACTATCAATAGAAGTGGTCGTACTGAAAAGTTTGGAAACTTATTTAAGGCAACTCGTATATCTTGACCGAGGGTTAAAGACAATTTGTCAAGGAAACGATCCTAAACCGCCTTAAGCACACTTGGGCAAGGTGTTCGCTTCTACCCCACTATACCATCCTTCAAGTTTTGTCTAGCAGTTTTCTCTGCTTGCCCTATTTCTTAACTGCGTCACTTATTCACGCTTCTTCAAGCATCAAGCATCCTGGATGTGACACAAAACTGAGTTCAGCAGCGAGACTTCAATTTGGAAGCGTCAAAGAATATGTGGATTCACACCTTAATTATCACAATTCCCAGTTCTACTCGGACCTGGAGTGATAGTACTTCTCCGGGCTTTATTTATTGGTTAAAAGTAAATTAGTGTTTATCGTAAGTCAGTTTATGGGGTTATAACTAAGCAAAAATAAGCAAATTTTTCAAGCGATAATTTCGGACGCAAAAATAAGCAAAGTTTTCAAGCGATAATTTAGGAGGCAAAAATAAGCAAATTTTATGAATTAGCATATTTTGATTTCGCTGTTGGGTTTCCCGGAGTTTTTCCAGAGGTAGATTGTATTGACAGAAGGGACTACATGAAGGTTGCTATGTAAGAATACACGTTTACACACATAGACCCAACACGTTGTATGCAGTCTACGTCGCAAGGAACAGAAGACAAGTAATAACTCACTTTTTCGTGTTGCAACAACATTTATTTCCGGGTACTTTCTCGAATAAAACGTGATCTTATTCTCTCACGTGATCGTACTCCTTCTCTCTAACCTTTTGAATGTTCCGAGCATGATCTCGAACGTACTCCAGAACATGCTCCCGAACGTGCTCCCGAACGTGCTCTCGAACGTGTTCCTGTCTGTTACATACGTTCTTTTTTTACAGTCTTTTTCTTTATCCTTACGATGACGTCATTCCGTATGCATTTGCATACGCGCGTCCGCGCTGTGTCACAGTTAACCTATAGATGAAGGTTGTTCTATAGAAAAGACTGTATGAAAGTTAGAACTTTCATGTCGTCAGTTCGCGCCATTACTCACTTCGCAACGGCCTCCTTTCATCCATCGACCAAATAGAAACTTTCTATTTACAAAATATCTGTTTACAAAATATACGACTACAAAACACATTAACCTACAAACTGTGATGGGAACTCAGTAACAATAGATATTTTCATCTGATTCGCTGGAATCAAAAGAGTATTAAACAGATATGTCATCGAGAGTTATCTCCCCTGCATGCAGTTTCTTATAAAATATATATCAAGTTCGGTTTCTCTATAATATGAACCAACGACGGTTGACCTACCGTAAAACTGAACGATCAAACAAGCAATTATCGTTATTCTATTGATTATAAAAGTTGGTTTTGATCTTTAGCCAAAGTTTTATTTACTACAATTCGTTGCGTTTTGTCTGTTTCGTTGAATGGTTCAGACTTCTAAAATCCGATAATAGGTTCGTATTGATCCCTATTTCTCTTCTGGGCAGACGATCATCGTTCAATAAATTTGAAATGATCAGTTTATCATCATTCTGATTCCTGTGTCTCTCCAAGCTGTTACGATTGCCATCATTTTGAACAACAAACAGTTATAGCCCCCGCTCTCTCTCTCTCTCTCTCTCTCTCTCTCTCTCTCTCTCTCTCTCTCTCTCTCTCTCTCTCTCTCTCTCTAAAGATGCTGACAACAAAATGAAACCATTGATAAAGTCAAAAAATGTTATCTGGGAATAGACAGCTTAAGAAATACGCCAACGCAAACGCCACCGGGCCCGTTGTGACCGCGAATAGGTCTTAGAAATCTTAAACATCTTTTCCGAACATCTTCGATTCTTATTAACACTCGTTTTTCCTAATTGATTTGGACTGATCCGATCGTTAACAAAACTCTTTTCGTAGTGAAGTCTTTCGCGAGAAGATTACCGGCTCAGCATCTTCTTCAAAACTAATTATATTCCGTTCAACCATTTGTTATTTTAAAACAAACTGATAACCTAATCACTGGCTGTCATGGACACAGTTGTTGACGACTGGGCATCAAATGAAAGAATAATAGTTTATTCATACCAACATAATTAAGTTGTATTGACAACTTAAGGCAATAAAAAATGGTTCTGAGTTCATTCGTCGACATATTAGTCCCAGTTCTCGTCGTCGTCGTCGTCGTCGTCGTCGTCGTCGGCGGCGGCGGCGGCATGCATTTGTGTCCGAATATCATAGTTCCCAAGTCCAATACAGAAAAGAAGCAAAAGATAAAGCTTCATGAGTTTCGTAAGAATTTCGTCATTATCAGGATGATGAGTCTTTTTGTGGCTGGAAAAAATAATTTGGGCTCTGAATAGTCGGGGCATTGGTCACATTGTATTGTGAAGGGGGGGTTGCAGTTGGTTGGCTCTAAGGGCCATTTGTTGCCGTTTGGTTACTAGATTGGCTTTTCTATTTTCTTCAAATTGGCTTGTACCCACTCTGATTCTGTTCCTCCATTCATATCTGTGGTACGATGAGGATTCAAAGGTGTTTGGATCCATATTTGCCTCACCTAGAGATTTCTTCAGCTGGTCTTCGAATCTAAGTAGCGAGCGGCCTTGGAGTCGATTTCCTGCATTTAGTTGACTGAAGAGCTCTTATTTTGGCAGTCTAGTGCCCTCCACATGGCCAGACCATCTGGAGGACTCTAGACTGCCATGTGGTTCCAGTTGATATAAATGGTTAAAAAAAAAACACTCTGTTAGACAAGCTTCTGTAACTACCTTCAGCCCTGGCCTGAAATAGAAGACTTGCAGATGAAATCTATTGCCAAAGTGGCTCCACAAGATATCTCACTCCTGACATTATCCTCTATCTGTATAAGAGCCAAATACGCCCTAAAATAGACGACTATAGCCACATCTGGGCAGGAGGTGCTCAGGACTTTGACAGAGTTCAGAACCGACTTCGAAGCCTTGCGTGTGATGCCCTTTTCTCCTCCTTGCAACCTCTTCCCGCAGAAGAGACGTTGCGAACTTCTTCTCTATCCTTTTCATGGCAAGTGCTCATCTGAGCTTCAATCTATGGTCCCTCCATACCAATCTTTCACAAAAAAAACACTCATTTAGCTTTAACCACTAACAAGTTTCTCCACTCTCTAACTGTGCCTAAATCTGAACGCAGATTCCATGAAAGCTTATTTCTTAGAACTGCCCACCTGTGCAACGCTGCATGCTTTCCATCTGACTACAACTTGGTCGTCTTCAAATCCAATGTAAACAAGTTTTTGATGTCTATCCCATTTAAATAACCATATTCTACCCAACTTCCAACGCCAAGGCTCACTAAGCTGTTGTCTAAATGACCACCTTATCCTTAATCCTTATCCTCGAGTGGCCTTCGAACCTTGATTAGCGGTGAAACCTGTGTAATAAAAATGTCAAAACTTGAGAGTTCAGAGTATCTAGACAATAGAATAGTTGCTTTTGTCTATAAGGAAAAAGTAACTCTACATGCTTATTATTTATTTCGGTTTTCAATTTTTAAATCTTTAGAAATTTTATTAAGTTTAAATATTTTCATTTTAAATTATTGCTAATTATACTTGTATATTAAGATTTTAGTAATTCACTTGATGATTTATTTTGGCTTGGTAAAGACTGGGAGTTTAGAGTGCCCGAGAACATTCTAGATAAACAAATAGTTGTTCAGTCTGTGAGTAGAAATTACACATATTCATTCGGCTGTCATCTTGTGAGTTTGTGTACAATGAGGAAGAGTTAAGGTGTATATAGTAGGTTTTTTTTGGGGGGGGATAGTGAAAAAATGTATTTTGAACTTGTGTATATGCTGTTGCTATGTTTAGTAGTTCTCGAAAATCTCTCGTCATATATGTACTATTTGCTAAGAGCATTTTGCCCTCAAATGAGCTCGGTTGGATTTTGATATTCAAAGGTGTATTGTACCGGAAAAAAAGAAAAATCTGAGTTTGAGTTTTTATAGTATGTACAAATATTTGGAAATTAATTTTTCTTGTGCTGTGACTGGTTAAAAGAAACTGAAGCGTTTTTTCAATCGATAGTTCAAAATTACAAACAACATTCTATGCTGCAGCTGCTTCGAACACAATGTTATGTTGTGCCCCTTTGACTATGATCACAGCGTAGTATCTGTGTTATGTTATGGCGGGCAGTACCAAGGGTCAGAACGATTTTTATGATTAATTGTTAAATTATTTAGGTTAAAAAGATATTCAGGAAAATGTTTTAAAAGAAAAGAATGTTAGTTAAAATATTTTTGTTAACATATTTAGTTAAAATATTTTTGTTAACATATTTAGTTAAAATATTAATCTGGGGAATTTGGGCTCAAGGAAAAATGTTATGAATAGAGGAAAAGCATGAATAAAGTAAGTTTGGGATTTGGTTTAGTAAACAACGATGTGGTTTACGTAACAAACAAGATTGTCTACTCTGGTTGACGTAAGAGACACGTAAGCCAGAAGAAATCAGAATTAGGAGTTAGTATTTACAGGAAGTCGAAGAGACGAATTGATAGTTAACTAGACAATGGGTTACTTAGCAGACACGATTTGTCTCTGTGGTCCAATGGAAGCATCTACGAACTAACTAAGAAAGAGGTAAAGTAGAAAATTAAGAGCTGCAAACTCAGAGACGTGAAACATTTTGAAATAAAGATCTGGAAATGATAACTCGGCGTTTCGGGTGTTCCATTCGGAAGAAGACGCCTTCATTTCAAGTGCTTGCCGCCAGAAGAGAGGAGGACAATGAATAAGTTATGTGTCAAGCAGACAAGGGTGTTATTCGCCATTGTTAAAGGCTGTCCGTTATTGTCGTAAATATGTGAAAACGCCCACATACACATAGAAAGACTATTAAATATACGCATAACAGATCGACACGACACGTACAGACACCCATATACAAAGAAAGCGATACACGAGCATCGATTACAGACATATATGGCCCGGTGGTTTTTTTGGTTGGTTTATAGATGGAGAAGGGGTGAAGGAAATGAGGCCATAGAGGTCACAACAAAGAATACATTTAATTGACAACGTTTGAAGTATGTAGAATCTGACTCCATGCAATTAAGGACAGACGAATATTGAAGGTTGAGAACCGGTTTATTTATTAATGACAGTTTTAATTAGAAGAGGTAAAGTGTTCGTAGGATGTTTGTAGGTGTGTATTCATTGATAAGGAATGAACTTTTGTAGGCTTGTATAATTTAACAAAAATGAATGTTCGTAAGCGTACTTATCTTTTCGGACGATGGGGGTGGTAAGTGGGTGGCCGGTCGTGCTACTGTCGGTGATATGTGTCCTGGCTTTTAACTTGGAAGCGGCGACTTCTTTCATCAACAGCAGCAGCCCGGCGTCTTCGCCTCCTATGTTTTCTCCTTTTCTTCTTCTTTTGGTTTGTGTGAAATAGGCATTGTTAGAATTGAAGGCGTTTTGGCCCATAACATGAGAGCGTAGTCGGCTTCAGTTCACTGGTGCCTCATTTCTTTTTCTTCTTCATCTCTTTAGGTCGGGTGGGAGAATCCGTCAGTGCGTTCACTGACGCAGCAGGGCGAATCTCCTCTTCCTCCTTTTTGGTCCCCTCATTTTATAGTGACAAACCGGCTCCCAGTGACTGTGATATTTTAGGCCTTAATTTTTAGGCGCAGAGCTCTGCCATTGGTTGATAATTATTTTGTGGTTATCTTATTTTTCTTTTTCCAAACGGAAACGATGCGCGGCAAAACGATTTTTCATTTTGTCTCTTATGCTGGATACGTTAGCATCGGATTGGCTGCCAATTCTCATCATGTTCCCACACATACGTATACCTTATATATACTAGACATACATAGATACATTAGTTCAGATTTGGTAATACAACAAACATATATGAGATTATGAATCAGCTTTAGTGTTCAAATTCGGCTTCACAATATTTCATTCTGATACCATTTAAACAAAGATAGAACTAAATCAAGGCTAGGAAATTACGATTTAAAATATGAAAATGAAAATATGGCGGGAGACAAAAATAGACAAATTTATTACAAAAACCTTCTGCAACAATGGCTATCCTCTAGACATTGTTGGATCTACAATAAAAAATAAATAGTTTTTAACTTTTATAAAATTAAAGACGCTGTCGGATGTTCTACTTATCTTTGACTACCTTGGCTAGGTAATATAAGTGACAGATTTGCCAAACAAATATTACTGCCTGTACAAGAATGTTATTTTGCATCGAATCCATTTGTTTTCATCAGACCCATTCTGTCTTCAATTCGAAAAAATGTTCTTTCTTCTCACCATAATAATTCTATTGGTTATTTATTTTAAAAAGCAGTTGCAGTTCACACTACATTGGGCGGACTTCGCAAAGATTGGACTTCTGGGACAAACAACACATTCCATCAAAAATACGATATGCAAATTATTCGCCATCTTATGTGTTGAATAATACAGTTCGGCCACCTGCAAGCATCTTATAAATAACTGTGTGTATGCCTCAAGGTTCAATATCGATTTGTTTTCCATTCTTAGCAAGTCGCACTCACCCTTTCACTTGAAAATTATATCATATAGCAAATGAGCAATGCCTCAAGGATGAGTAGTCGCTGGTCGCATAATGAGATGGCCAGGATGGTCGTGTTTTCTATAAGGAGTTTTCTAACTTCTTTTTGGGGTGTCTTATGTGTAGGTAAGTGTTGATAGGTTGGAGGAGAGAACAGGTGGCGAGTGAGGCGACTGGAAATGGTGGGACGTGTCATATCGATATATGTGCTTTCTTTGGAGACACATTCTCTTCATA